>NC_066877.1:2840798-2915798 GCF_022985175.1 Labeo rohita | reverse complement strand
ATAAAAAGTGGTTCAAATATTGTCAGTTGTTTCAATGCTGAAAAAATATTAAATGCTAAATGGTTGTAAAAGGGTTAACAAAATACTTCTAAATCAGTGTTGAAGTTTTAAATCACCCATATTGAAAAGATATTAAAACAACCTACAATATCATCATTGATTTGCAAATGTGAAACAAAATCCACAGTGATTTAACCATGATTTCAGTTCCCCCATGAATTAATGTAGAAATGTTGCGATATCAATTATCAAGCAGTAAATACAAAGAATAAGCCTTGCGGCCAGAACGATATCTTTAACAATAACTATAATGACAGCATCTACACAAACACACAATATCGGTCTGTTTATTAGCACTTGCAGTTCTGCCATCTGCTGCTTTAAACGCTTGAGTGCTTTAAAGACGAATTCTGATTGGTTGACAGTTTTGCTTTGTTTTGAAAGTGTTTCCAACTATATTGTTCTTCTGTGTTATTATTATAGTTGTGGAGTAGAATTCACATTTTCACATTTCAAGATTTACAATGATTATTAAACTAGGTCAAAGGTCAAAGATGTTACATAAACCTTTAACCCAGAAATTGTGTAAGAATGAGTTCAAATGCAACTAAACCATGTATTTACACAAACTTACTAAAAATGCCAAACACAACTTTTGGATCACATGCTTTTTCAAACCCATATTATCTTATTTATTTATTTTTTTTAATTCAAAGACATTTTCAGAACTAGTGGTTGAAATGGGTACTGCAGTTATAATCCAAAATATTGGCGAGATTTCTCCCACCCCCTCCTCCTCAGATCAACTCGCATGGGTTGCCAGATTAGAACATGCAAGAGGAATGAGCGCAATTGACAATGGAAGCCGAAGAGCCTTACGCTGTATGTTGATGAATTTTCCATGTTTCAATATTGCTCTGGTCATAGAGCTCCTTTTAGGTTGGGTAGAATCTGCAATCACTGAACCAGTTTGTTGGCTGGCTTCCGTGGGTGCAATGCGTTGAGTTTTGCACTAAATGGCAACCTGGGGTGTTGAAATGCTATTGGGTAAACTGGCAGTAGGGAGAGTCACAAAGACCAAAACAAAAACAGACATTCTGACACAGAACACACATTTCAAAGTAGAATATCTAATTGTAGCATTGTTTTTTTTTAAGCGACGAGAACAGTTTTTGTACAGAGAAAAAAAAAAAATTGTATTCAACAATTCATCTCCTCCGCGTCAGCGTAGCGCCATTTTGGAGAATATCCACTGGACGCAAACTGCGTACACCGGATACGCTGTTTTCATTCAAATCAAAACATAAATATAAGTAGAAAATGTATCCATGTGGTGTGGCTGACACAGAACGGCGTACGCAATTTGCGTCCAGCAGATACTGTATAAAATGGTGCTACGCTGATGCAGAAGAGACGAATTGTTGTATAAAGTCGTTATTTTTGTTTTCTTTGTGTACAAAAACTGTTCTCATAGCTTCGTAAAATTATGGTTGAACCACTGATGGCAGATGCACTATTTTGACGATGTCTTTCATACCTTTCTGGGTCTTGACAGTGGTATTTACCTGGCAGTCAACAGGACGGTCGCAAACCTCTGGGTTTTACACATGTGCATCACAAACACATAATGGTATTTTTATGCGTTAGTACAGTCAATAAATTGCATACTGCACCTTGTTGGTTCCAGTGTTGTTTGGAACCAACTTAGGGTGAGTAAATGATGACAGAATGTTCAGTTTTGGTGTGTCTCCTTTTAATCATACCTAATAGTAATTGTCTCTGTCTCCTCCACAGTTGAAGCTCTGTACCGCAACACTCATCCGGAGTATCTTCAGTACATATACCTGGTTGCTCCTGTCTCCCTCATGGTCCTAAACCCGATAGGCTTTGTGTTTTGTGAAGTGCAGAGGTGGAGGAATGGTGAACCTCACCAGAAGAGTAAGCTGCAGGTGGTGGGTTTAGTGCTCCTTCAGGTGGTCAAGAACCCTATTGTCTTTATGGTGGTGATCGGGGTCATTTCTCACTTCCTGCTGGGCCAGAAGATCCCACCCTTCATGGCGGAGTTTGTAGATGGTCTGGCAAACTCTTTTGGAGGAGCAGCGCTGTTTTATCTGGGTCTAACCATGGTGGGTCAGCTGAAAAAGCTTACCCGCTCTACTGTGATCGCCCTTATTCTCCTCATCACGGCAAAACTGTAAGTCTACAATGCACGTTTTTCTCTGAATTTTCTTTTATTATTTGTGACCCTGGACCACAAAACCAATCTTAAGTAGCACGGGTATATTTGTAGCAATGGCCAACAATACATTGTATGGGTCAAAATTACCGATTTTATGCCAAAAATCATTATTATATTAGGGAAAGATCATGTTCCATGAAGATATTTTGAAAATTTCCTACTGTAAATATATCAAAACCTAATTTTTGATTAGTAATATGCATTGCTAAGAACTTCAATTGGGCAACTTTAAAGGTGATTTTCTCAGTATTTTGAGATTCCAGATTTTCAAATAGTTGTATCTCAGCCAAATATTGCCCTATCCTAACAAAACATATATCAGTGGTGGAGATGATGTATAAATCTATATTCTAAAAAAATTAACCATTATGCCTGGTTTTGTGTCCTGGGTCACCTTTGTCGTTCCAAAATTGATTTTCTTTCTTATGTGGAACACAAAATAAGAAGTTTAATAGAATGTCCATGCTGACATACGCCGCAGGTACGTTTTGGGTGTCCCGTGTTTGAATCCCGTCTCGTGGACCTTTGCCGATCCTACCCCCCCTCCCTCTCTCCCACTAGTTTCCTGTCAATCTCCACTGTCCTATATAGAGACCCCCCTCCCCCACAAAAAAACCCCATACTGCTCTTTGCCGTTCAAACAGTTAAAAGGATAGTTTAGTAAAAAATGAAAATGGACTTACCCTCATGTTGTTCCAAGCCGAATCTGCTTCTTTTTAACAACAACAACAAAAAAGATATTTCGAAGAATGTTGGTAAACAAACAGTTGACGGTAGCTACTGACTTCCTTTGTGTTTTTTTTAAAGGAGAAAGTTTGAAACAGCTTGAGGGGAAGTAAATGATGACAGATTTTCAAATCCTTTTAATGGATTAGTTCACTTCCAGAATAAACGTTTTCTGATAATTTACTCACCCCTATGTCATCCAAGATGTTCATGTGTTTCTTTCTTCAGTCGAAAAGAAATTTCTCCATATAGTGGACTATGGTGACCAATGGGTCCAAATTGAAGGTCCAAACTGCAGTTTCAATGCAGCTTCAAAGGGCTCTAAACAATCCCAGCAGAGGAGTAAAGGTCTTATCTAGCAAAACAATCTGTCATTTTTCTAAAAATTTAAATTTTTTAATTTTTTTAAGAAAATGACTAATCGTTTCGCTAGATAAGACCCTTGTTTCTCAACTGGGATTGTGTAGAGCCCTTTGAAGCTGCAATTTCAACCTGCTGATCCCCACTGAAGTCCACTACATGGAGAAAAATCCTGGAATATTCACCTCAAAAACCTTAATTTCTTTTTGACTGAAGACATCTTGAATGATACAGGGGTGAGTAAATTATCAGGAAATTGAGCTAATCCTTTCCATTTAAGATCGTAAATGGACCTACTATACGAATGATGAACAATGATGAACTGCCTTAAACTGAAAATTGAGTGTTTACTGTTGTCCTTTTGCATTGTTGATGCACTATTTCCAGTTTAATACTGTTAAGCTGCTGTATTGTTAAAAGCACTATATAAATAAAGGTGACTTGACTTGACCTAAAAGCACCATAAAAATAGTCCATATGACTATTTTGATATGTATGCAATATTCCAGGCCTTCAGAATTCATATGAAAGCTTTGTGTCAATTTTTAATTAACTGTACTGTATATCAATACTGTTTTGGAATTACTTAATCTTCACCCAGATTATTAAAGATAATAATAAAGATACTCACTTTGATCTTTGCATGTTTTACTAAGGTGAGAAAACTAATTTAATGTTTATGCCCTCAGGTTGTTTGAATCTGTAAATTTGTATGTTAGAGCTCTCAGTGTAACTTGGCAACAGTACAGTGATGTTCCAATGGGAATGTTTCTCAGAGCGTCAACGGAGCTAATCCATGTACATTAAAGGCACAAGCTTAGTCAGAGGACAGAAACACTGTCTGTGACAAGTGAGGGTTGCAAAGGGGTGGAAAATTTCCGGTGAATTTCCGTAAACATTCCAGAAATCCCTGGAAGATTAAAAAAAAAAAAAAATCCTGGAAGGTATCCACAATTTCTGGAATGTTTCTGAAATTTACTGAAAAATGTCCAGCTTTTTGTAACCCAAGTGACTGATCTGTTTTGTCCCCCTCATGTTTGACCTGTACATTTGGGTAACTCCCAAACTCTTTCTATTCTTACTTGTGTTGATGAGTGCAATTAAAAATAATGCTGACAGTGTTAAATATGGTTCCTGTTATCTGAAGTTCATTATGTTTCATTATGGTTTCATTATATTATGCACCCGTGATCTCTTCAGGCTGGTGATGCCGCTGATCTGTAGAGGGATGGTTGAGGTTTTAGACTGTGGAAACAGAAGCTCTGTGAACCACACCAGTCTGTCAAACTACGCTTTCCTGTATGGAGTCTTTCCTACTGCACCTAGTGTGGCCATATATGCATCACACTACAACATGGAGCTGGAAGTGGTATGCGCAATGTGTAAATGTGTTTTTGCACCATTTTATTTATTTGTTTTAAATTAGTACTAAACACCACTACCATGGCAAACTTTTATTTTCATTTGCTCATCTTTGACTGGCTCATCAGGTAATGATCGCCTCTTTAATTAAATATTTTTCCCTGTTCAGGTGACCTCAGGTATGGTGATCAGCACGTTTCTTTCTGCTCCCATCATGTATGTGTCTGCCTGGCTGTTGACCATTCCATGGATGGACTCGGATCCACTAGCATCACCCCTGCAGCGCGTCAGCTTCAACATAAGCATTATCAGCCTCTTTGCGTTGGTGAGTGTCGACAAGCTCACATCCAGATGCTCGGTTTTCATTTCTCTTTATTTCAGTCTTACAATTTCGTCTCGTTTTGCTTCCCCTTTAAAGACACGAATGGTTATAGTGTGGTTATTTTGTTGTTGTCCCTCATGCTAGTTTGAAGAGCGCATGTTTGTGTTGCTTCTGCTCTCATGCAGGTGATTATTACGGGATGAAGGTAAATTCATGTTTTTGTCAGTATTGACGGAGATGCCCTGGGAAACCAGAAATTAAATGGATTTATTTGTGGGCATGTTGTGGGAAATCTGCAATGATGTAAAATGATGTTTTTTGTTTTGTTTTTTGGATAACTGAGAAAAAAGATTCTTAGTGATATGATATACATGTTTTGTCTGAACCTATAAATGTATTAAAAAAACATTAAAACATTAATTTATTTTCAAATATTAAATGTATTAAAACTAGTAATTGATTTAGTAATTTTTACTACAACTATCCTGGTATCACAACGAGCATCAAAAAAAAAAAAAAAAAAAAAAAAAAAAAAAGTTTAATTCAGTCAAAAATTAGAGTCAAAATAAAAAAAAGTAATCATTCAAGATAGTTGTAAATATAATTGAAAAATGTATACTTTTTATATAATTATTTCAAATAAAATAAAAAATAAATAAAATAAAATAGTATAAATAAAAATACAACAAATAAAATAAATGGATTATTGTTTAATTTAAATGAAAATATTTTTAATTAATAAATAAGATTTATGCACTCACATGTATTGCATGTGTAATAAAAAATAAAATTTAAAAAATTAAAGATATTATTACTTAGTTACACCACATGACATACATAGAGTCAATAAATTTAAACTTTTGTTGAAAAGAGCATAAGTGTTTTTCCAAACCATATGACTCTAAAATGAATACAAAGGGGTTTTGTTTGCGTTTTTAAAAGATTTTCCCTTTTTTGTCTTTACTTAGATAAAGTCATATCAACATTATTCAGAGAAATCTTATTAATCAAAACTGAAATCAAGTTCATTCAGCTATTCAACAAAACACTGATAAAATCAGCTCATTTTAAAAATTGACAATGGATTTTTCTTCAGTTTTGACATGAAAACATAAACAAGCATGCACAAAACATGTACACATTGAATAAGCAAACCAGAACGCCCGTAAAAGTGTTTACATGCAATTGGGTTAAAGTGCAACAGTTAATATGCAGAGAGAACATATTAAAGGAACTCAGCAGGGAAGTGCTATTGGTGTTTTCATGCTCATACATGTTATCAGGTTATTAAGCGTAATAATTATAAGATGCATGTAAACACTCATTTTCATCTTATGTTGTTTTGACCATTGAAATTCAAAGACTTCAGTGCAGGTTCAAGCAGTTCATGTGTTTGTGTGTTTAGTGTAGGTTTTATTTGAAGTGTTTCCAATCTCAGATGGTCTCATGCTGTTGTCAGATGCAGCTGTTGACACTTCCTTCCTCTTTGGGTTCAGCTTTAGAAAACTAGAACCTGAAGTTTGGTTCAAGCTACTTCTAACAATATTCAAGCATGTAAATGTGCAAACAGGCTCTCTAAACCAGTTAAACTGCTTTTGAGAGGTTGTTATTGTAGGTGTGCAGTATTTTTTACCAGAGGTGATAGAAACATGCTGTGCAAAAAGCATTCAAACTCTGGCCTGCATTTCTCTGAAATGCTTTGTTTATGTTCATTCTTCCTGTCGCTGCAGGTGTGGAGTGTTGCAGTCATGCTACTGAGCAGGAAGTTTCACAGAATTCCTCACATTTTCACCATAAACCTCTTTGTGGCGCAGGTGAGCTAGGTTTTAGAGACACTGTACTTTTCCATTAAAATCATAAATATG
Source organism: Labeo rohita (assembly GCF_022985175.1). Taxonomy (NCBI): domain Eukaryota; kingdom Metazoa; phylum Chordata; class Actinopteri; order Cypriniformes; family Cyprinidae; genus Labeo; species Labeo rohita. The sequence continues at coordinate 2,908,924 of NC_066877.1, read as the reverse complement.
TTTCTGAACATTTTGATTAACAAAAGTGCAGTCAAAATGCAACCTAATCATTTTCCACTACAAATTCTGCATAAACTAATACGGTCCTGTGTTTGTAGTTATTAACATGTGTTGGGATGATAGCGTGGAACTTCATGGCAGAGCAGGATAACTTCCTCGGTCAGGTGTTGACCTTTACTCTACTGTACGGCTCTCTCTACAGCACCTATATTTGGCCTGGTGAGTCATTAGAGTTTAAAAACAATCACTAAACATCACCTGTTTCAAAACATCAGGTTCAACACCATTAAACACTACCTGGTCCACACAACAACGAAGAAAACCTTTGGAGAAAATACTGAGAGTTCAGATTTTTGTCAAATCAACAGTTTTGGGTTGTGTTTGAAGTGTTTGAATAATGTTATTCATTGTGTTGTAAAGGTCTGATCGCTCTGACTCTGCTCCTCATGAGGAAACATGAGGATGTGAACTTCAGGCCAGGGCTCGTTGTGATCACTGGCTGGGGGTGAGTGGCTCATTCAAAACAGACACAAAGACAAACTGCGTTACTGTACATGATGAACGTGGCAGAATCAATTTATACTCTGTAATATGTTGCATATATACTGCATTATAAACCTACTATGAGGTCTGAGATTGTTCATCAATAGAATGGTTTGGCAGTGTTTCGCACACTTACACTTAGTGGCGGCACTTCTCATACAGTTGCAATCAAAATTATTCAACCCCCCCAGAAACTGCAGTACTTTACAAATATAAGCTTTTCTGAAGATCCAGGACTTACTGACATATTAAAAGTGATAATGTCAGTATATAATCTAATGTTTTTGAGTTCTAGGACATCTATGTCATAATTATTTAACCCCTGTTCATCATTGCTGATTTAAAGGAACACTCCACTTTTTTTGAAAATAGGCTCATTGTCCAACTCCCCCTAGTTGAGTTTTACCGTTTTCGAATCCATTCAACAGATCTCCGGGTCTGGCGGTAGCACTTCTGGCATAGCTTAGCATAGATCATTGAATCCGATTAGACCGATAGCATCTCGCTCAAAAATTAACATACAGTATATAATGACGATATTTTTCCTATTTAAAACTTGACTCTTCTGTAGTTACATCGTGTTCTAAGACTGACGGAAAATGAAAAGTTGTGATTTTCTAGGCTGATATGGCTAGGAACTATACTCTCATTCCGACGAAATAATCAAGGAGCTTTGCTGCCGTACCATGGGTGCAGCAGGCACAATGATATTACGGAGCACCTGAAAGTGACCGGTACTAAGTTTGTGTAGAAGCAGAGTTGCAGCTGGCAGAGTTGATGGCTGCGTAATATCATTGCACCTGCTGCACCCATGGTACAGCGGCAGAGTTCCTTGATTATTATGCCGGCATGAGAGAATAGTTCCTAGTCATATCGACCTAGAAAATCGCAACTTTTCATTTTTCATCAGTCTTTGTACACGATGTAACTACAGAAGAGTCAAGTTTTAAATAGGACAAATATCGAAACACTTTGGGCATTTTTGAGCGAGATGCTAACGGTCTAATCGGATTCAATGATCTGTGCTAAGCTATGCTAAAAGTGCTACCGCCAGACCCGGAGATCGGCTGAATGGATTCGAAAACGGTAAAACTCAACTGTTTAACTTTAGGGGAGTTGGAAAATGAGCCTATTTTCAAAAAAAGTGTAGTGTTCCTTTAAGTCACACTAGTGTGATAAACAGTGCAATTTTTTTTTATATATATAATTTAAAAAAAAAATTGTACAAAAAATTTCACTCAAAAAATAAGGTACCTTTTCTCAGAAAAATGAGGCCTACGATTAATCAGATAAAAACAAAAAAACAGTCCTAAATGAAAGAAAACAAGCTGACAAAAAGAATGAATCCAATCTTTAGTGATAATATAGCATAATGAGAGATTTATAAGCAGTTGTTTGGAGTCTGGTCATTTTTGACCGGGAACACCACAAGTGTGACTAGGTGAAATAAAACCCACAAAAAATTAAGAAAATTCGAAAAAAAAATTCTGAGAAGTACTTATACCCTGTGTGAACAGAGTCAATAAGTTTGAGTCCAATGCGATAACGTTAACTAGTATTTTTGGGAAAAAGAAAATCAATTTGACCTGAACACAACCAGAGCTAACAGAATTAGTTTGTGTTGTGTTGGGGTGTTACACATACATACATTTAGGCCATGCATGTGCTGAAGTTTGAGTAGCAAATATGGTAAAGTCAACAGAGCTCTCACAAAAGCTATAGAGAAGAAATAGTTTTATTATATTAGAAAGTCTAAGACTACATGAAGATTTCCAAGACATTAAACGTTTCTAGAGACACAGCTGGCAGCCTTGTTCCTTAGCTTAAAATGTGTTGTTCAACAAAACAGTTGAGGGTGTTGAAGAAAAAAAACACAATATCATAAAATGTTTGATCAGAGCAACTGAGAAAAAACCTACAGTGTGCAGCCAAAGACTTGCAAGATGACCTGACGAAAGGAGGAAAAACATTTCAATGCAGAGTATAAGAAGAACACTAGACAAGTATGGATTTCATGTTGAGGCATCTTGCCAAATACCACTCTTGACCAAGAAGAACAAAAAGGCTGACTGAATATGCTAAAATTCATTTGAATCAGTCCATTTTGGCAAGAATTGTGATGCCTCTGGTGCAAAGAATGAAGCTAATAATCAATGGACTTTCCTGCAGGGCAATCATCCTAAAGTAAACATCCAAATCTGCTTATGCTTGGTTCAGGGATCAGTGATAGAATGTTCATGACTGGTCTGTTCAGTCTCTAGATTTAATTCTCATTGAAAATATTTGGTTGAATTTGAAGAAAGCAGTGGCAATTTGAAAACCAAAGATTATCAGTGATCTGAATGCTTTTTCAGGTGAGAAATGGGCCAAGACTGCAGTAGAGAGGTGACAGAAGCTTCTAAGCACTTCCAAGTAGTATTTATTGGTGGTTTTAAAGAATAAAAGATTCTGCACCAAATTTGACTTTTGGGTTTGAATAAGTTAGAACATTAATATTTTGAGCTAATTAGATTTTTTCCCCATTATTCATCAACTTATGTTCTCAGAATTACTCAACTGTGTATTAATAAACTTTCTCTAATAGTTTACGGATGCCTTTGTTTAATTGTTTTCACAAAAATTTGCTCCTTGCAAAAAAATGTCTTGCAGGTCAAGGGGCTTGAATAATTTTGATTGCAACCATATATATACTGGTTCACATTTACAAATCTGCTCTGTGTTTGCTGCATCATCAGTTGAATTTTGAACTGGTCAATTGTTTTTTTTTTTTTTTAAATAAGTTTTTCTGAACACAGTTGAACACTCTTCAAAGATACATTGATATAAAATCACCCGTGCCACATTGTGATTTTGAGCTGTTCAGTGCCTTTTGGAAAATCTAATCCCATACAAATAAATCAATGTATGGGAAACGCTGTGTTATTACAAAAAAAGTTTTTACAAAAAAAAAAAAAAGTTTTACCATAATGTTGAACTACGTTACCCATAATCCAGTCAGAAGTTTTTGTATTGTATTTGAAAACAACCCCATAAGGCACTGAAAACAACAAATTGTCAGTCTCAAAATACTTAAATTCAAATATATTTGGTTGAAAAAGCGGGCAGTCACTGTTGTGCTTTATTAGATAGCTGAGTCTTTTTAAGCCAAAAACACTGATATCTGCTGTTTTTTTTCTCTCTTTTTTGCAGTGTCCCTGTTTTGGCTGTCAGTGTCCTCCTCCTGACAGGGAAAAGACTGCCAAACACTATTGACTCTGCATTCTTTTATGGAAAGACGCAGGTACAAAATCTTCCACACTGCACACACTTCCACGTGCCCTCTTTAAGCACTCTGCCCTGTTACTTTGCAAGTCTGATCTATCTGTTCAGATAATGTAGTCGGAATTGTTTCCTTTTGTAATGGTGTAAAGGTAGCTTGATAACAAGACACTTTCTTCTCAAGTTCACATGTGCAGAATGGAAACAGCTGTATAAAAAGCTGAAATTTTGCCTCTGATAATGCAGATCATCAACTGACACAACATAAACAAGAAGATGCATTAAGGAACATGAAATTGAACACAGTCTGTCATCTTCATTGTCAATTTCATTGCATTTTAGGTTTTCAGGAAAATGTAAGCAAAAATTGGGCAGTCAATGTGAACTAGGCTCAAATATGTGAACAACACTAGAATTTTGTGTAGTTTATCTAGTTCAGCATATCATGATTCATAATTACCAGTTGAAAGGTGTTCTTGTAGATCAAATTGGTGTTGTATGTTTAGTCATGCGGGCTGATTAATCAATGTGGCAGTTGTCATAGTCATCATGCCACCAACTTGCAGCAGGAAATGTTACTTGCAACAGACTTTGAAATAGACCTCTTATATTTACCTGCTTAAAAGCATGTGCCCAACATGCATCATGCATGTTTGAAACCAAAATGGTTTTGTGACGTTTAGTTCTTTAGTTTTGAGGACATCTAGTTTTCTCCTAAAAGCTGTACCTGTATTCATACTAAATTAATAAACTGTTAGTTTACTGTCAGTAATCGTATAATAAGTGTGTGTTTTCACTGCAGGTCCTGAAATAATTTCTTGTGGCTGTTTGTGTGTTGTAGGTGATCTGCACGTCTGTGGTGTTATTTGTGAGTATCGTGCTGTGTGGCGTCTCTCTTACTCTGCTCAGCAGACAAAGTCGAGACTATCACAGTCTTGAACATGGGTCACTGTCTGAAAACGAGGAGGATGTGCGCCTTCCTTATGACACAGAGACACAGAACTCTGTGGAGCAGCCCTGTGCTATAGGCAGCATCAACACAGGTATGACACCCACAATTCCTCCATTTGTACAACTATGGGGCAAGAATCATGGAAATCTTAAAGGAGAAGTTCATTTCCAAAATAAAACATCCTGGTAATTTACCCATCCCAAGGTTATCCAGCATGTTCATGTCTTTCTTTGTTCAGTCAATTGTCCAACATTGTTGTTTTGCCTTTTTTTTTGCCTGTTTGTTTTGTAAAAACACTGGGTTATTATTTCTGTCTACGTCACACGTGCGTGATTACGTAATACGTAAAGTCGAGCTAGTGCAAGATAAGCATTTGTGATTAAAAAGTATAAACATTTTAATTTATTTTAGAAAACAATTAATTGTTTCGCTAGATAAAACCCTTATCCGTCGGCTAGGATCATGTAGAGCCCTTTAAAGCTGTAATTTGGACCTTCAGCCCATTGGCCACCATTGAAATCCACTATATGGAGAAAAATCCTATGGAGAAAAAAACCTTAATTTCTTTTCAACTGAAGAAAGAAAGACATGAACACCTTGGATGATATAGGGGTAAGTAAATTATCAGGAATTTTTATTTTGAAAGCGAACTAATCCTAAGAAGTTAATACATTTCTGAAGATAAATTGTAAGACATTTACAAGAATGTTCTTAAGTGCAATTCTCAAAAAGATTCAAAGGCAGGAGTTTTTTGTAATGTGGCGTGTATTTTAAATGGCATGTTGCATTTATTTGTGCTCTCTCATCTGTTTGTGTATGCAAATTCTCAAATTCAGCAGAAACTCACTGATATTATTTTGTTTACTATTTAAAAACAACCTAATAATTTCATTAGTCATCTAACCTCTCGGTATTTAAGTTATCCTGAGGTTATTCTTACTTTATTAGGTTATGATAATTTTTAATAACATTCTTTTCAGGAATTCAAATGATCAGATTCCTAAAGGGTCATCGAATGCTAAATTCACTTTTACATGTTGTTTAAACATAAATGTGTGTTGTCAGTGTGTGTACACAACCACCCTATCATGATAAAAATCCACCCAGTGGTTTTTGTTAAATGTCAAATAATAATAATCACTTCCTCAGATCAGGCTGTTCTCCGATTCCCGGCAGAATTTCGTAGATCTGCACAGATCACTCCCACAATAGATGATTGACATGGCCGTCTTACCTTAGACCCGCCTGGGGTGAGCTGTGAACCGTCTGCCATTGTTTTGGCACTGGAGCAGGGACGTAGACAAGAATATCTTCTAAGCGATCAAAGTGTTCTGTTGTTGGATTTAAAGAAGTTCACTTCCAGAACAACAGTTTATAGATAATGTACTCACCTCCTTGTCATTCAAGATGTTCATGTCTTTTATTCTTCAGTCATAAAGAAATTGTGTTTTTTGAGGAAAACTTTTCAGCATTTTTCTCCATATAATGGACTGATATGGTGCCCCGAGTTTGAACTTTCAAAAAGCAGTTTAAATGCGGCTTCAAATGATCCCAAATGCGGTTGCAAATGATCCCAGCCGAGGAAGAAGGGTCTTATCTAGTGAAACGATCAGTTATTTTCATAAAAAAAAAAAATAAATAAATAAATACTTCTTAATCTCAAACGCTTGTCTTGTCTTGCTCTGCCTGAACTCTGTGTATTCTTGCTCAAGTCAGTTCTGTGGCTGTATTTTCTCCCTCAACTTAAAAAATAATTTCAAAATCATCCTGCATCGCTGTAGAAGCACCGACCCAGTCTTTGCAAAGTGAACATGCAAAGAAGATCAAACACTTTTAACAAAAAAGGTAAAACATCAATATAGGACGATTTTGAAGTTGAGGGAGAACATGAGATGGGAGTTTTTCGACATACACTAACTGTCATGAACCAGAACAAAACAGAGGTTGGGAAGAGTAAGACAAGACGAGCGTTTGACATTAAAAAGTAAATAAATTGTATTATTTTTATGAAGATAACCAGTCGTTTCACTAGATAATACCCTTCTTCCTCAGCTGGGATTGTTTGAAGCTGCATTTAAACTGCATTTTGGAAGTTCAAACTTGGGACACCATATCAGTCCATTATATGGAGAAAAATCCTGAAATGTTTTCCTCAAAAAAACAATTTCTTTACGACTGAAGAAAGAGACATGAACATCTTGGATGACAAGGGGGTGAGTACATTATCTGTAAATTGTTGTTCTGAAAGTGGACTTTTCCTTTAATATTGAACATAGTGGTCATCATTTACTCCCAACATCTGAGCCACTGAAGACGCAGTGGATTACTTTCCGGATCTAAGTAAATGCTTCTATGTTCGCGCAAATTATTCGTGATGCAGCTTCACCGTGAATATAGGGTTTTTCATGAATCTTTGCAAATCGCCTTTCCTAAGACTAGTTAGCTAGTTAGCAAGTTTCGCGGCTAAAGTTTACAGTCTATCAGAGCACTGCTCGTCACCCCACAGCAGATGGGGCGGGGTGAGCAGAGCTCATTAGCATTTAAAGAGACATGAACCAAAACGGCTTGCTCTAAACTGAGCTGATTTTCACAAGGTAAACAGGGTGTTTTTACATCACCATTGAGAAATTTTAACCAAAGTATGTTATAGAGAACTCATTACGACCCTAAAGAATCATATCAACTTGAGGGAAATGGGCACCCGATGAACATTTGTCTTTAGAACAATCTTAAAAAAATATAAGCATTCTTAAATGTTTTTGGAAATAAATGTTTTTAACTTTTTTTTCAAGTTATAAAATAAGAAAATAATTTTGTGAGTCTGGCCCTTGAATACGTACTATCGCACTGTTTATCCCATAGTCTACAGTATATGTTTTATTCTTCCCATTTTTTTATATTAAAAAAAAAATCTATAGTCACTAAATGGTGTACTATATTTAAAATATTTCAAACAGTAATTTGTTACATGATCTCATTATGTCACATTTAAAACCCTTGTAGGAATTTTGAGTTAAGGAGTTATTGGAAATGAAAGTCAGGCATGCTGCATTATGGGATACAGTTATCCACACACAAAACAACATGTTTTCGTTTCATCTGGTTACTCCCTAAATGCAGAATAATGTTCGTAGTGAGCGCAGAATACATACTACTTTGAGAATAAAAATAGTAGTTAGTAAATAGTAGTATGTAGTATGCCTTTCAGAGTCTGCAAAAACAGTACGTGTAAAATAACTATGACTCCATGAAAAATAAAGTATTCGAGAGAATTTGACTGAGGTTGTTAACTGAGGTTTTTGTGTGTTTGTCAGACTGTCAGTGTGCGTGTGGCCGCCTGCAGTCCGCGCCTGACATAACAAGCACCAAAGAGGAAGCATCCATCCAAACAGGTTCTCACTTTCTTTCAGTTCCTGTTCACTCAGACTGACTCTTGATAGTTAAGAGATGGCTTAGTTGTCCTCCTTTAAGGCATTACTGAAGCTAAAGCTCAACAGAATGTACAGCATATATATAAGAATAAGGAAGTTTTCCTAATAGACCTGCATGGAGTAAAAAAAAAAATGAAACTGGCCAGTGCAGTACATAGTGTTCTTCCTTGTAAGTGTTCACATCAACATTTTAAACACTGTATTTGATTTTCTGGTAAGATGATTATAAAGTTCACTTTCAGAGAGTAATCTGGGTAATTTCTAGGTAAATCTGATTGATCCAGCCCACTTAAAGAAATTAATATCAAGTTCACATGCTCACTACATCTGAAAACAGGCATCACAGTTCTCAGTTTGTCTAGTCATTTTCTTAAGATTGGTTCACCTTTATAAACAGAAAACTAACAGTCTAGTTACAGAATCTCTTTCTGTGTGTGTGAGTGTAAAAGAGTTAAGGTCAAAAGTTTACATACACCTTGCAGAATCTGCAAAATGTTAATTATTTTACAAAAATAAGAGGGATCATACAATGCATGTTATTTTTTTATTTAAATTTTAAATTTTTTTATTTGAATAAGATATTTCACATAAAAGATGTTTACATACAGTCCACAAGAGAAAATTATAGTTACATTTTCTTTTTAAAAATGACCTGGTTCAAAGTTTACATACACTTGACTCTAAATACTGTGTTGTTACCTGAATGATCCACAGGTGTGTTTTTTTGTTTAATTTTAGTTGTTCATGAGTCCCTTGTTTGTCCTAAACAGTTAGCTTGCTGTTCTTCAGAAAAATCCTTCAGGTCCCACAAATTCTTTGGTTTTTCAGCATTTTTTTATATTTCAACCCTTTCCAACAATGACTGTATGATTTAGAGATCCATCTTTTTACACTGACGACAACTGAGGGACTCATATGCAACTATTACAGAAGGTTCAAACGCTCACTGATGCTCCAGAAGGAAACACAATGCATTAAGAGCTGAGGGGAGAAAACTTTTTGAATTTGAAGATCAGGGTAAATTTAACTTTTTGTCTTCTGGGAAACATGTAAGTATCTTTTGTAACTTCTGAAGGGCAGTATTACATTTAAAAACATACGATATTTAGGCAAAATAAGAAATAATATGTACACATCTCCATTCTGTTCAAATGTTTTCACCCCCAGCTCTTAATGCATCGTGTTTCCTTCTGAAGCATCAGTGAGTGTTTGAACCTTCTGTAATAGTTGCATATGAGTCCCTCAGTTGTCCTCAGTGTGAAAAGATGGATCTCAAAATCATACAGTCATTGTTGAAAAGGGTTCAGCTACACAGAAATGCTGAAAAACCAAAGAATTTGTGATTTTTCTGAAGAACAGCGGGCAGTTTAACTATTCAGGACAAACAAGGGACTCATGAACAACTATCACTAAACAAAAAACACAGCTGTGGATCATTCAGGTAACAACATAGTATTAAGTCATTTTTATAAATTCAGCTATTATTTTCTCTTGTGGACTGTATGTAAACATCTGTTATGTGAAATATCTTATTCAAGTCAGTAATTAATATGTATTTTGTATGATCCCTCTTATTTTGGTAAAATAATTAACATTTTGCAGATTCTGCAAGGTGTATGTAAACTTTTAACCCCAACTGTATGTATGGAACATTTGCATTAACATTTGTGTACAAGTTGTGTTTGAGTTTTACATGAAATGTGAGCCTGTAATGATAGAGTTTTTATTATTATATGATGATCTGAAACTGAACGGAATGCATTTTGAAAAGAAAACATATATTGTAAAACATAATATTAATTAATGCTGTTTTTAGGTCAGTGTGGCCAGCAGTGTACATCCACAAACTGTTTGCTGGTTGAAGAGGAACAGAAAGTGGCAGACAGACAGAACACCGATATCCAGTCAACAAGACATGTGCTTGTGTGTCTGTTACTGACCATCAGTCTGCTCGCTGTGAGTACATTCATTTACCATACACGTGTCATTTATATTTTGACTTTATACTTGTAAAAAAGTATCCCTAACATGTACGAGGGTAAATAATGTGATGAACCTTTGCTTTATTCCAAAATAAAGTACAGTTCACATAGACAATGACTTGTATACCTCTTTTATGATGAACGCAAACACATTTTTGTGCCACATTAAAAAGTTATTTCAAAAGTTAAAAAGTTAATCATTAATAAAAACACTTTTGTTTGCTTTGTTTTTTTTTTAATAACTCATTTCATTATACATACCACTCTTATCTTTAGGTGGGGTTTTACTGTTATTAGCAGTTAAAGTCTAGTCATTCTTCTCTGAATTGTGTGTGTTTTGTAGAATCTGTCCAGCTGTCTGTGGTGGCTTTTTAATAAAGATCCAGGTCGGCTGTATCTGGAGCTGCAGTTCTTCTGTGTTGTGGTCAACTATGGGCAGGTAAATCTGTGTGCCTGTCACAAGTGTTGTGCTGAAGTCTTATGTGTTTCAGTAAAAGTTGTAACAGTGTCTCTTATTTTCTTTTTCCACTGTAGGGTCTCATTTCATTCGCCTTTTTTGGCCTTGACAAGCATTTAATTATTTCTCCGTTCAAAAAGAGGTAACTAAACAAAACTCTTTTAGCATTATTAAAGGGGTCATATGATTTTCCATGATCTTTTGAGAAATTGTGAAAGCGTGGTGTTATTTTCCGAATTGCAACTTCCTCTCCAGTCCAAAAAAACATTTATTGAAACTGAGCTGAAAAACAAAAAAAACAAAAAAAAAACTTGTTTAACGACTTCAATTCATTTCAACGCATACATACATACATAGCAATTCACATTTACACATTAATGATGAAAAATCAGTACATGCAGTTCTTTATTTGATACCAAAAAGGAACAGTTCTAGGTTTAGTTGATATTCCGTGATTATTTTATGGACCCCAATATTTGAAATTCTTGCATTGATCTTTGAGCTGTGGATGTGATTGTTGTCAGGATGACAAAAGTTACATTTAGGCCGGTTTGCCTCAGGGGTTTAACAAAGTTATTGAGAGTTATTGAGGCCAGTCAAGTAAAAGTAGGTTTTAAGACGGCTAATAGCACATAATAAATGTAATAATGCCTCTCTATGCATTGCATATCCTCTTTTTACCTATCTGCTGCCAAGTCACGGTTAGGTAATACAGGAAAAGCTATACAGAGACCATATTCTTAAACAGCAGAGAAGAACTAATGCTAACAATAAGATAAGATGTGTGTTGTTTCTGGCTGTTTGTAGCACTTCCAGCACATTCCCAACATTACAAGTAAATGACTGGAGCAAAGAACCAGATCTGACCTCTGAACACTGAGTGGCAGTGTGGCAAATTTAATTTAGGATTACTTTGTGATCCTGTTACAGTATAATGCAGCTTTGCAAAAAAAGGCTGTTATTGAAGAATGGAGCAGTTAAAAACAACTTTAACCCTTGTGCAACCTTTTGGACATTTTTGTCCTTTTCAGTCATGTTTTTTTTGTGATCATTTTGCCTGTGTTATTGCCAGCTGCATACATTTTGGCACAGCTGTGTATTTTTATTGGAATTTTACCATTTCACCTCCATTTCCTTTAATAAATCTATTTTGCACTAGGTACAAAAAAGTGTAACACTCAGCACCATTTGGACAAAAATGTCCCCATTGAAACCCATTTTTAATCACATTCAACTGTAAAATGATGCAGTTTTTGTAAATAGACTTTCATTCTGTTGGCAAGGCTTCAAAATTAATTTTTTACCACATGGTGCAATTTTTTCAGGTTTGGCCAATAAAGCAAATATTTGCTTTATTCCTATACAAGTCCAACCACTGTGTGCACCACCTGAGTTTTGCGGGCATCTTATGGGGGAAATCTGGTACTGCGTCCAAACAAAATCGTCATTTGGAACACAACTTATTTAGATTTATGGCTTTATTTTGTAGCAGGTTTAGAGTTCAACATATTTCATTTTTTATATATATATATATTTACAGGTGCATCTCAGTAAATTAGAATGTCGTGGAAAAGTTCATTTATTTCAGTAATTCAACTCAAATTGTGAAACTCGTATTAAATAAATTCAAAGCGCACAGACTGAAGTCTTTGGTTCTTTTAATTGTGATGATTTCTGGCTCACATTAAACAAAAACCCACCAATTCACTCAACAAATTAGAATACTAGAATAGAATAACTAGAATAGAATAAAAAAAACATTTTTAGTGAATTGTTGGCCTTCTGGAAAGTATGTTTATTTACTGTATATGTACTCAATACTTGGTAGGGGCTCCTTTTGCTTTAATTACTGCCTCAATTTGGTGTGGCATGGAGGTGATCAGTCTGTGGCACTGCTGAGGTGGTATGGAAGCCCAGGCTTCTTTGACAGTGGCCTTCAGGTCATCTGCAGTTTTTTGGTCTCTTGTTTTTCATTTTCCTCTTGACAATACCCCATCGATTCTCTATGGGGTTCAGGTCTGGTGAGTTTGCTGGCCAGTCAAGCACACCAACACCATGGTCATTTAACCAACTTTTGGTGCTTTTGGCAGTGTGGGCAGGTGCCAAATCCTGCTGGAAAATGAAACCAGCATCTTTAAAAAGCTGGTCAGCAGAAGGAAGCATGAAGCGCTCTTAAATTTCTTTGTTAAAGGGGTGCAATGACTTTGGTTTTCAAAAAACACAGTGGACCAACACCAGCAGATGACACTGCACCCCAAATCATCACAGACTGTGGAAACTCAACACTGGACTTCAAGCAACTTGGGCTATGAGCTTCTCCACCCTTCCTCCAGACTCTAGGACCTTGGTTTCCAAATGAAATACAAAACTTGCTCTTAACTTAAAAGAGGACTTTGGACCACTGGGCAACAGTCCATTTCTTCTTCTCCTTAGCCCAGGTAAAAAGCCTCTGACATCGTCTGTGGTTCAGGAGTGACTTAACAAGAGGAATATGACAACTGCAGCCAAATTCCTTGACATGTCTGTGTGTGGTGGCTCTTGATGCCTTGACCCCAGCCTAAGTCCATTCCTTGTGAAGTTCACCTAAATTCTTGAATCAATTTTGCTTGACAAGCCTCTCAAGGCTGCGGTTCTCTCACTTGGTTGTGCATCTTTTTCTTCCAAACTTTTTCCTTCCACTCAACTTTCTGTTAACATGCTTGGATACAGCACTCTGTGAACAGCCAGCTTCTTTGGCAATGAATGTTTGTGGCTTACCCTCCTTGTGAAGGGTGTCTTCTGGACAACTGTCAGATCAGCAGTCTTCCCCATGATAGTGAACCAAACTGAGAGACCATTTTGAAGGCTCAGGAAACCTTTGCAGGTGTTTTGAGTTGATTAGCTGATTGGCATGTCACCATATTCTAATTTGTTGAGATAGTGAATTGGTGGGTTTTTGTTAAATGTGAGCCAAAATCATCACAATTAAAAGAACCAAAGACTTAAACTACTTTAGTCTGTGTGCACTGAATTTATTTAATACACAAGTATTTCATTTGAGTTGAATTACTGAAATAAATGAACTTTTCCACGACATTCTAATTTATTGAGATGCACCTGTATATAAAATATTGTTCAAAAAGCATTTTCATAAACTTAAACCTCTATAACTTTTTTATGGTTTCAATTTGTAAACTTTTTTTTTACTTCAACAACAATCTGCCATGGGTCTTCCTTAAAATGAGACCAAACTTAAGTCTGTGCTCCCATGCTTCAAATTTTTATGACACTTTTTTTGACATGGACATTTTTGTCCACTATGGACCTATGTGTTACTTTTTTTATTGGTGCACAAGGGTTAAACCTGACAGCAAACCCACAGCTTCCACAATGCAGCAAAATGCTGTCTCTGATTGTACATGCAAATATGGCATTTTCGTAAGTCTTAACGCAGCAGCTGCTTAATTTTAAGGGTCAGAGAGAGGGTAGAAAATTGGCACAAAAAACTTTATTGACATTTGTAAGTGGTGGGAAAATGAATAAATAATTGAGTGGGCCATAATGCACATTTTTGTAGCGTATGCAGCAAAATGACCAATTTAATGTCATTGTAAGGTTGCTCCCGAAAACAGTTTTTTAAAATGTTTTTGTGACTTTTTCAATAAATGGTCTAGCTAAGGAAGGATGTTTTTTTTTTTTTTTTTTTTAAGTTTTTTATTAGTAGCCCAAAACCGAAATTTTGCTAAAAATGTACTCATCGTCAGACCATGCCAGAGAGTTTTTGTTCATCAGGACAGATTTGGAGAAATGTGGCATTACATCACTTGCTCATCAATAGATCCTCTGCAGTAAATGGGTGCCATCAGAATGAGAGTCTGAACAGCTAATAAAAATATCACAATAATCCACAAACTGTGACACCAAAATAAGGTGTTTTAAGAAACAAATTCATCAGTGAGATGTTCTTAACTTAAAGCAAATGCAGATATGTCAGACTTCTATACATTATATTGCCTTCTCCAGTGAAAAAGCTGGCTCGGCTGAATCAGGAGAGAAATATGCACAGATAAAGCACTGTTTGAAAGTGAAAAAACAGACAGCTCTAAACAAATATGCGGGTGGATTTTGATGTGAGAAGACAACAGGAGGAAGTGTTTTCAGTGTCATTATGGATTATGGATGGATATTTTGGCTAGAAGCAATAGTTTAATGTTAAAACAAACACAGTTTTTCACTTCACAAGGCATTTCAATTACCTGTGGATTATTGTGATGTTTTTATCAGTTGTTTGAACTCTCATTCTGACGGCACCCATTCACTGCAGAGGACGTAATTTCTACATTTCTCCAGATCTGTTCTGATAAAGAAACAAACTCATCTACATCTTGGATGGCCTGCGTATAAGCATGTTTTTATTTTCAGGGGAAATATTCCTTTAATGTGAATTTTGATTCTGTATGTTGCTAAAGGTTAGCGAGCCTGTGGCAGGGTTGGGGTCAAGAGGTCACAGGCTCTGCACCGTCTGAGGAGATCAGAATGACCTGCAGTCAGTTCCTTACATATCATAAGGAGCAGTGTGTCAGAGACATCGTTCACAAGAAAAGGTGAAAGACCCTCCACTGCTATCCTTGTTTTTTGCATTGAATTATTTTAATTTAGCCATGCATTTGCATGCATTGATTTCTTTCGCAATTATAGTCTAATTTTGCATGTTGCATCGTGTTTGCATGTTTAAAACGTATTTGCATGAATCTTATGATTTAAAAAAAAAAAAAAATTGATTTCTTTTTTTTCAAACCTTTTCCTTGGCTTTATAATCGTTTCCTGTCTGCTTGCTATCCTTGCCCACCTGCCTGTCTGCCTGCCTGCTTGCCTGTCTGTGTTCTTGTCTGTCTGGTTTGGGTTGGGTTGGGTGTAGTCGGTGACACATGCTCTGCTGTGCAGGTGTGGAAAGAGAAGCATCGCAGAGACGTTTCTGGGCAGCGACATGGTGCGCTGGCTGCAGAGCGTGGGATTGGCCAACGACCAGGGGGAGGCGCTAGTGTACGGCTCGCGTCTGCTCGAGGGCGGAGTCATTCAGCACATCACCCTTGAGCACGACTTCCAGGATGAAGCGCTGCACTACCGCTTCACATAGAGGAGTCAAATCTATCAAATCCGCTTCTAAGGCTGGTAGACGCACATTATAGTCAATGGCACAGCACACATTTAAGTGAATTATTTATTCTGCTGATACTAATAGCAATAACCAGATGTGAAAGTAGTTGGTTAAAATGAGGTCTTGAAGATTTAACCTACCTCACACATACAGGATGGTAAAGAGCTGACGGAAATCCTGCTCATCTGCTTTTTTCCTCTTAGTGTTTTTTTTTTATTATTATTATTATTATTTTGACAGCTTATATTGACCTGCCTAATATGTTCATTTCACATTTTCATTTATCCAGAACAGACAGAATTTAATTGAATGTAAAGTCTAAGGTTTACAGCTGATTTTGCACCACACAGGTGTTGTTGCAGGATTTTTTTTTTCTGAACTTTTGTAATGAGAGTATTTTTCTTTTTTATTATTTTTATAAGTAGGTAAGTTATTTTCATTTCATATTTAAGTCCAGACAACTTGTGGGTTTCACAATAAAACATTTCTCCAGATGAATCTTTCTGGAATGATGAACTTTACAAAGCACTTCAGTGAAAGTGTTTGTTAATTGCATGGGATATCCGTGCTTCTATGTTTGGTATTTTTGTATATATAGTTTTATATAAAAATACAGATGTATAATTCAAAGCTGAATATTGTTTAATACCCAGCCCAAAAAATACAAAACATTACAGCTCATCGTTTAAATGAATGCACTATATTGAATTTAAATAATGGTCTTGTTCTGTATGTACATATTATGTACTTATTAAAGTACATTATAGTATAATAACTGGGAAAATAAAGAGATACTAACCCTGAGCTTAACCATTGTACTTACCTTATATTACCCAGTACTTTATTTGGCAAATACACTGTAAGTGCACATACTGTAAAATAAAATGCAACCCATTTAATTAAAAAAAAAAAAAAAAAAAAATAAATACATAAAATTATAATGTTTTTGTGTGTTTTTTTATGGACAAGAGAGAATATAAGTGTGACTACTGAAGGAACAATATGTTCCACAAAATGACCACAAACTCAGTGACCACTGTATTCGGTACACCTGTTGATGCAAATATTTAATCAGCCAATCATCTAGTAGCAAATGAATGCATAAAATTATGAAGAGGGTCAGTTCAGTTTCTGCTCAGAACAAATATCAGAATGGGTAGGAAATCTGATTAAAGTCCACTTCCAGAACAACAATTTATCCTTGATGTTTATGTATGTCTTTCTTCAGGCATATAGAAATTGTTTTTTGAGGAAAACATTTCAGGATTTTTCTTCATATAGACTGGTATGGTGCCCGATTTTGAACTTCCAAAATGCAGTTTAAATGCGGCTTCAAATGATCCCAAATGTGGTTGTAAATGATCCCAGCTAAGGAGGAAGGGTCTTATCTATTGAAACGATTGGTTATTTTCATTAAAATAATACAATTTATATACTTTTTAATGTCAAACGCTCATCTTGTCTTACTCTGCCTGGAGTGTTTTTGTTCCGGTTTATGACTGTTTAGGGTATGTCGAAAAACTCCCATCTCATGTTCTCCCTCAACTTCAAAATCGCCCTTTATCGCTGTTTTACCTTTTTTGTTGCGGGTGTTTGATCTTCTTTGCATGTTCACTTTGCAAAGACTGGGTCGGAACTTCTGCAATGATGCAGGATAATTTTGAAATGATTTTTGAAGTTGAGATATTTTTGTAGTTTATTTGGTTTTCCAGACAATTCACTAAATAATCTTAATTTCAAATGATTCATTATCTTCACTGTAATTGGTAGGAAGTGGTTGCGTTTCCTCTCACAGCCACTTGAGGGGGCCAGACTTTTTTTTTGGTTTGTGTTTTTTGATGAGGAAGATATTGCAAAAAATCCATGACACACTAATACAGCTCATTGTGTTTGTGGGTATGGACTTTATTGAGAGTCTTTTCTGAACAGATATACTTTAATAGAGCGGTGAGTAAGTATGTCCTAGAAACGTAATGTTCACAATAAAACATGTTTCAAAGTGAATACTTTTGTAATTAATTACTTAGCTGTAAGTGTTTAATAAATGCATAGGATATCTGTGGATCATAGAGACATTCTCTAGTGAAAACTACTGGAATTGGCACTGGATTCAATGACACATGAATATAACAAGGCATGATAGACACACCTGAGATCTTTGACATAAACTCTAAAATGGTAAAAACATACCACTACTTATGTAACGTCAGAAATGACAACAATGTGACTAAACCATTAACGTCTGTACAATCATGGACGTGCCTGAATGATTGTGCAAATGATATCTCCCACTAGCTCTCAACAACAGTAAAAGGGTGTTTGTTCAACTTTGGGAACTTTTATGTCTATATGTTGTGTGTAGATTTTAGTTTTACCTTTGTCCTAGATCCAACAGATTTAATATTAAGATTAAGGTCACACTTTACAAGGTTCCTTTTGTTAACAAACTAACAATAAAAAAACTTGTAAAGCACTTAGAAATTTTAGTTTCATTTTACCATTATCTAACACATTTTTAAAATCAGTTGGACTTGAGTTGTATTTTTTTAATTAATTAATGTTGACAAAGGTTACACAATACTGTAACAAACGTACAGCTCATTGATAATGTTAGTTAAAGGAGAAGTCCACTTCCAAAACAAAGATTCACATAACGTACTCACCCCTTGTCATCCAAGATGTTCATGTCTTTCTTTCTTCAGTCGTAAAGAAATTAGAAATGACATTTCTGCATTTTTCTCCATATAATGGACTGATATGGTGCCCTGATTTTGAACTTCCAAAATGCAGTTTAAATGCAGCTTCAAACGATCCCAAATGCGGTTTGTAAACGATCCAGGCCAAGAAAGAAGGGTCTTATCTTTTCATTTTAAAAAAAGTAAATATTTTTTAATCTCAAACGCTCTTGTCTTTCTCTCCCTGAACTCTGTGTATTCTGGCTCAAGACAGTTAGGGTATGTCGAAAAACTCCAATCGTATTTTCTCCCTCAACTTTAAAAATCATTTCAAAATCTACATCGCTGCAGAAGTACCGACACAGTCTTTGCAAAGTGAACATGCAAAGAAGATCAAACACCCTTAACAAAAAAGGTAAATTTTGAAGTTGAGGGAGAACATGTGATGGGAGTTTTTCGACATTCCCTAACTTTTTAATGAACCGGAAAAAAAAACAGGTTGGCAAGAGTAAGACAAGACAAGCGTTTGACATTAAAAAGTAAATAAATTGTATTATTTTTATGAAAATAACAGATCGTTTCGCTAGATAAGACCCTTCTTCCTCGACTGGGATTGTTTACAACCACATTTAAACTGCATTTTGGAAATTCAAAATCGGGGCACCATATCAGTCCATTATATGGAGAAAAATCCTGAAATGTTCAGTTCTGAATATTCAGTTCACATCACTTGAATATTGTTATTATGCCTTCATTCCAATCCATCTGCAATTTAGTAAAACAAGTGACAAAATGTGTTTTAGGGTCCACAGGTTTAGAGTGCCCATAGTTGAAGAAACACCCAATAATCTAATTAATTATAAACTTTTTTTTTTTTTTTTTAAACACAGTCTCAGGCGTTGCTGTAAATACTAAACTCCTCATCTACAGTGTCTGTGAAGAGATGAACCAGCTGTGTTGCATCATCAATGCCCTCAGTTAGATATTTCTCCATCTCTGCCAACTTCTGCTTCTCCAGAGCTCTCATTTTCTCTTCGATCTTATGTCCTTTTTCCTGAAAAAACAAACAACATGCCACATTATATGAAATTATAAATATGTATCATTATTTGAGATAAATTAAACATTTCCTGCAATTTGTTGCACAACATTTGTAATTTAGTTTTTTATATGAAAATGACCTTTGCTAATGACCTTTGTTATGACTGACTAACCACTTTGCATGTGAACTTAACAGCAGAGCTTACTGAACAAATACTGCCACTATTAAAACACTTTGTACACTGCGACTGCTTTGTGATATTTAATCACATTCACAGACTTTTAAAAAAGTGCTTTCAGTTTCACTCACGCTGTTGCTGTCGATGATGGCGGCGATCACCTCGTGTTTCAGAAACAGAGGGTGTTTGCGGTTGGGTTTGCTCTGGAAACGGGGTTTCTTCTTCACAGGATCCTCCTCTCCAAAACACGGAGAACACGTATGCTTCAGCTGCTTTATGTCTACTACAAAAATGAACGGCTTGAAGACAGACCTGCGGACAAAAGAACAAGACATATGCAGGTTTACAGTTACAGTTTACATTAAGGTTGAATTTGATCATGGATCAATTTATCAATAATCTGATTTGTATAATTCGATTTTGAATTTATAATTCAATGTTGCATTGTCTACCTGGCAAAAACAGCAAATAAATTTACATTTAAAGCAACAATAATAGTGACAGTTGCAAAGCAAATACCAGTAGGATTAGTAATAATATATTTACTTACAAACTAAGAAGTATTATTAAAAATCATAATAGGAAATAATTGACAATTTATCTTAAAAATCATGTTTAATCTTTAGTAATATTACAATTTAATGGAACACTTTACAATAAGATTCAATTTTTTACATGCAACATTTCCATGTAAAATGTTCATTTCAATGTTAATTACAATGTAAAATACTTTACTGCACTTATTATCTTATGTTTATTTTTTATATATATTAATTTCATTTACAAATACATTAGAATATCAGTGACTCTATTGTACTGTACCTTTCAGGGTCTGGAGTAGCAGTGAAGAAGTGGACACCGGGGAAATTTTGATCTTTCGGGACTACAGAAACCATACTTCCTGTGGTCATGAACATTCCCTCCATGTTGATTCCACTCTCCTTATCCCTCAAAATATTCATCATCGTCTCTGCTGTGATGTGACCTGTAACAGTGTTATAACAGAACAATTTGTTTTACAAGTTCAGGATTCTATAAAACTGTCCATAAATAATCTATACAATATATATAACCTACTTTACAATCATGAATAGAAATTTACATGTACCAGTCAAAACGTTAGCACAAATCTATTTGTTCTTTATTATTCATTATTATTGTTCTATATTTATTCATTAAAATAAAATAGTTAAGTCATTAAAACTAAGAAATATTACACAGGGATGTATAGAACTTTCCTATTTAAAATGATCATCATCATTTTGAGCTTCTTTGTCCAGATTATGTCCATAATTAATAATAATTAATAATTAGTTTCCTTCACAGTCATTCAGTTACATTGTAATGAATGTGTGAGTAGATTACTTAGCAATCTGCATGAATTTGTTTGTCATTTTCTACCACCAAATTGACCGTCACCTTCATTTTTCTTCAGAAGTTTGCGGCCCTCACAGTAGCGTCCCTCTGCCGCCTCGATTCGGGCTGTATTTGAATAGGAGTAGACCTTTGCGAAGTCAAACTGAGCCTTTTCATTCCACCAGCGCTGCTCCTGTGCGTACGTCCTCAACTCTGGATGCTCCTTATCGATCTTAGTCGTAATGGAGTACTCGTTGGAGATGTTCCGATAGCCGGCTTTAAGAGAGGGAAACAGCATCAGACCTTTTAAACACTTAAATTAATTTCAGTTTTAAGCTGTAATGTTACATGACTCAGGATTTACCCTCCACTTTCTCTGCGGCCCAGTATTTCCCAGCAGTCTCCAGCACCCAGGCCTCAGTGCGGTCTGATATGAGGAAGCTGTTATGGTAGTTGAATCCACACACATCCTCCATACAGTTCCCTCCCTGACCGTATTTCTCCAGCAGATCTGTTATCACGTCTACAGCCTGTTCAGCAGTTTTGGCTCTCTCCAGAGCAAGCCTACATACAGACAAACATCATTTAACACTTTATTTAAAGGATTTATTTAAAAGTCACTAAAAATTTACAGATAATGTACTCACCCCCTTGTCATCCGAGATGTTTATGTCTTTCTTTCTTCAGTCATATAGAAATTACATTTTTTTGAGGAAAACATTTTTAGGAATTTTCTTCATATAATGGACTGATATGGTGCCCCGATTTTGAACTTTCAAAATGCAGTTTAAATGTGGCTTCAAACGATCCCAAATGCAGTTGTAAACGATCCCTGCTGAGGAAGAAAGATCTTATCTAGCATAACGATCGGTTATTTTCATTTTTAAAAAATGCAATTTAAATACTTTTTAATCTTAAACGCTCGTCTTGTCTTTATCTCCCTGAACTCTGTGTATTGTGACTCAAGACAGTTAAGGTATGTCAAAAAACTCCAATCGTATTTTCTCCCTCAACTTCAAAAATCATCCTACATCACTGCAGAAGTACCGGCCCAGTCTTTGCAAAGTGAACATGTAAAGAAGATCAAACACCCTTAACAAAAAAGGTAAAACAGCGATTTTGAAGTTGAGGAAGAACATGAGATGGGAATTTTTCAACATACCCTAACTGTCATGAACCGGAAAAAACAGACAGAGTTCAGACAGAGTAAGACAAGACGAGCATTCAACATTAAAAAGTATAAAAATTGTACTATTTTTATGAAAATAACGGATCGTTTCGCTAGATAAGACCGTTCTTCCTTGGACGGGATCGTTTACATCCGCATTTGGGATCGTTTGAAGCCGCATTTAAGCTACTTTTTCGAAGTTCAAACTCGGGGCACCATATCAGTCCATTATATGGAGAAAAATGCTGAAATGTTTTCTTCAAAAATAATTTCTTTACGACTGAAGAACGAAAGACATGAACATCTTGGATTACAAGGGGGTGAGTACATTATCTGTAAATATTTGTTCTGGAAGTGAACTTCTCCTTTAAAATTATATTTAAAAAGACAGTTTACCCAAAAAGTACCATTTATGATATTTACAATATTTTTATACACCTACATTTGATTAGAATTCATTTTAGGACTTCTAGGATGTGTAAAAAAAATACCCTGAAACATCCAGTTTGTCCCATATAAGCGCACACATTTCTGTGTAAAAAAGGTTTTTTTTTTTTTTTGTTTTGTTTTTTTTAATAACCTTAATCATATTCTGAATTGTAGTAATTGAACAAATTAGAGGGAATGCAGAATATGAAATACATACAGTTGAAGTAAAAATCTGAAATAAAAGTCAAAATCATACAAAATGCATGTTATTTTTATTTAATACTGACCTGAATAGATATTTCATATAAAAGAGGTTTACATACAGTCCACAATTGAAAACAATAGTTGAATTTATAAAAATGACCCCGTTTAAAAGTTTACCTACACTTGATTCTCAATACTGTGTTGTTACCTGAATGATCCACAGCTGTGTTTTTTTGTTTTGTTTTTTAGTTGTTCCTGAGTTTCTTGTTCGTCCTGAACAGTTAAACTGCCTGCTGATCTTCAGAAAAATCCTTCAGGTCCCATAAATTCTTTACATTTTTTATGTATTTTAACCCTTTCCAACAATAACTTTATAATTTTGAGATCCATCTTTTCACACTGAGGACAACTGAGGGACTCATATGCAACTATTGTAGAAGGTTCAAACACTCGCTGATGCTCCAGAAGGAAACACAATGCATTAAGAGCTGGGGGGTGAAAACTTTTTGAATTTGAAGATCAGGGTAAATGTAACTTATTTTGTCTTCTGGGAAACATGTAATATCTTCTGTAGCTTCTGAAGGGCAGTACTAAATGAAAAAAATATGATGTTTAGGCAAAGAAAGAAAAATGAACACATCCTCATTCTGTTGAAAAGTTTTCTTAATTCATGGTTTTTCTTTCTGAAGCATCAGTGAGTGTTTGAACCTTCTGTAATAGTTGCATATGAGTCCCTCAGTTGTCCTCAGTGTGAAAAGATGGATCTCAAAATCATACAGTCATTGTTGGAAAAGGTTCAATTACGCACAAATCTTGAAAAAACTAAAAATTTGTGGGACCTGATGGATTTTTCTGAAGAACAGCAGGCAGTTTAACTAATCAGGACAAACAAGGGACTCATGAACAACTATCACTAAACAAAAACAACAACAAAATCATTCAGGTAACAACACAGTATTAAGAATCAAGTGCATGTAAACTTTTTGAACCCGGGTTATTTTTTATAAATTCAACTATTATTTTCTCTTGTCGACTAGATGTAAACATCTTTTATGTAAAATATATTATTCAGGTCAGTACAAAATAAAAAAAATAACATGCATTTTGTACGATCCCTCTTATTTTGGTAAAATAATTAACATTTTGAAGATTCTGCACAGTATATGTAAACTTTTGACTTTAACTGCAATTGAAAAACTGTTTCTTGGACTACCTGACAAGATCCATGCCCAGGAGAGCTTCTTCACCATCCACACTCTCTTTCCCCCACACCGCCTCGTTCCCGATGCACACCTCATGCTCGTTTGCCCCCATCTCTGCCCCCCACAGCCAGGCGGGGCGACTCAGAACCACTGCATACGTGTGAGCCACCTGCTCTATCTCTATATATGTACACTGATCACATGAGAAGACGATTAATTTAATATTCCATCTTACCCAAGGGTGCTTTTATGTTTGAGAATCAGACTTGTATGAAGCCTGTAGATGAAAATACAGCTGTATCAGAACTTTTTGAGATACCTCAACTTTATCGTCTGCTTCATGGTCTTTGGGAGGGAAGTAGACCACCTCCTGAACTTCATCACAGGGTCTGTCCGAGTTTTTCCCGAAGACTATCCGCTGACCCTCAGTAGATGGGGGCAAGGCTACAAATGTGTCACAGGAGGTTGGGTACATCCTGAAATAAATAAATAAATAAATAAATGAGTAAGCAGTAATATTCAGTGTAAATTATTTGACCAATTGCATCCAGTGTTTATGTGCTGGGAAAAAATAAAATAATATAAAAATACATTTATAGGAGTAATGATGCCAAGATTTCTGTTCACGCACAGATTGCAGAACAGTCATTGATTCATTAAAAAACACTGACCTTGAAGTAACAGGAAATTAGAATATGTTTTTCGACACAAAAAATACCACATCAACAGCATGAATGAACTCTTAGTACAATACAGGCATTTACATGAAGCATTATTTACCACTAATATGGTAGCTTTTAAGATAGCAGTAACGTTAATTGTTTACACTCGCATACTATATGACTTAAATAATATGATTTACCTTGTCCAACTCAGCGTATATACAAATTCAAATTACGAGGAGAAGCACTGTCCTGTTCAATGAGATTTAACATCTGTTCAATTTCCTTTTCCTTTCTCCATAAACAAAACTGCCTGCCGACTTTGACACAAATCCGCATGCACGGCTACTTGATTTATAACTAAACAAACAAACTGCACAAGCGATCTGACGCACGAGACTAGTCGATCCACATGTGTGTTTAATCAGCGGATAGAGTGGGCGGGGCAACGGCGCATCAGTCACATGGTTGTACACTAGCATTTCTGATTGGCTATTTGATTTCTCTGTCGTAAACACTGATGGCTAAGTTTTGTTTTTGGCACTATAAATGTGGTTCACAATTTTGTCCTTAAAATGTCATTTGCTATTATGAAAACCTTTTGAATGCGTCGTTAATTTCTTTATTTATTTTGTATACAAAATTCTTTATCCATAAACACAAACGGTTTAAGTCCAATTTTCCTTGCTGAAATCAGCTCTCTAATATCACCCCTTCGAGTTATAAATAAAAAAAAAAAAAAAAAAAAAAAAAAAAAAAAAGGCACAACATTTTTGGTTTATGAGGATGTGTTTTAAAGACACGTTAACCTAATTTTTTTGGTTTGTTCTGTCTATGTAAATCCAATTATTGTTTTGTTGTTGATGTAAGTGTAAATGTTGCCAGAGATACAGTCATATTTTACCTGATTATGTATGCATTATATGTTCTTATGAAAAAATGTAGAAAACATGGAAACACTAAGTAAATAAATAAATAAACATATATAAAAAGTATATTAATAACTAACATTACAGAAGTTCAAATACAATGAAATATAGGCTAGAAAATAATGAAAATCAATAAAAATAAATAAATAAATAAAAATAAACCACATGTATAATAATGTATTCAGATGACTTGACAGTTGACAGTTGTTTTGAAAATATTTGATCATTTAAAAAAGATGTACAAATACAGCCAGAGTGTGCGTATGAACAAACAAATGTTAACCAATATTAGCTCATTTTACCGCTTTTTTTTTTTTTTTTTTTTTGATAGATAATAATGAACTTATGAGCGGCTTGTTTCTTTCAAAAATTATATATATATATATATATATATATATATATATATATATATATATATATATATATATATATATATATATATATATGATTTTTATTTCGTAAAAATAGCAGATTTATTTAAATAATATGGGGGGAAAAAACCGGATGTGTTGTTTTACGTCGCTATCACCATTGCGTCATTAAGAAGCGCCGCTGTTATGTTTTGATGTTGTTTGCTCGGCGAAAACGCTAACAGTTTTTAATAACAATTTGATCGTTACGTTGGTGGTCAAACATGGGGAAATCTTTTGCTAATTTCATGTGCAAGAAAGATTTTCATCCTGCATCAAAATCCAACATAAAGAAGGTAAACGGGAGCTTTTAGCTAGCAAGCTAACTTACTGTTGATATGGTGTCAACATTAGTTCAGATTCTTATTTATTTTTCTAACAGGATGCGCAAATATAATTAGTTACAAACACATGATATGGTTGTAATGATATAATGTATTTCAGTTTGATCAGTTTGTCATTTAGAAAAAGTGCAATGTCAAATGTTTTCAGAAGGCGGCAATCATTTAATTGTATGTTGAGAGACAAACTGCTAAACACCTAAACCTTGATTGTCAGGTATGGATCGCAGAGCAAAAATTAACCTTCGAGAAGAAGAAGCAGGAGGAACTGATGCAGGCTTACGTGAAGGAGCAGGACACATACAACAACAGGTTAGAAGAGCTGCACACAGGACTGGATCCAGCAGTCACATCCTGGAAAGACATTAGCTCATTAGATTATACTGCATATGCTTTTGAAAACCTCAAGGGTTAGGGTTTCCCCTGATATTATTAAAATAACTTTGTCTCCTGCATATATTATATTCCAGACTGCTGATGGGAGATGATCGTGTGAAGAATGGCCTTAATTTTATGTATGAAGCACCTCCAGGAGCATCTAAAGGTTATAAACTTGCTTTTCACCACTGTTTTTTTTCTTCTTGTTGTAGACCAACGAATATGTAGTCATATATGTAGTAAAAAAGAAGTCATTACAGTAATCTAACTGATGCTAACTGATCTTTGGCTTCCAGATCATGACCAAACAGACATAAAATATTTTTGATCAAGCAGAAACTAAACAAGGGAAGTTAAACTAAACTGTTTTTGTGTGTGTCTGTGTGTCTGTGTGTGTTTTTTCATCGTCACCAACATCCTCCAGAGGAGACTAAAGAGGTAATGTTCATTTACATTACGTTAAAGTTTCATATGAATATTAATCTTGTTAAGTGTGTTAAACTCTATTGTTCCTGCTGTATTATATGTATTTGATTCACACATTTTGTAAGGCATCTAAATCATCAACATGATTAAAAAAAAAAAAAAAAAATTAAAAACACATTTTTTTTTAAGATGACTTCTGTTGTCTGATTAATAGTTTATAATTTTTTAGCAAGTGAAAACATTTCCTTCAGGTCGTCATACATGCGTTGTTGTTTTGCTGTGAAATCTTTACTGCGTTTTATAGAGTAAACATAAAAATAACTTTTCAGTTGTTAACAATATTTCAGGATAAACATTTTCTGGACTGAAGAAGCTTTACTTTTACCTTTACTTGATTATCCATGATTTATTTAAAAAAAATAATGTTAAAGTCCCTCTGTAGTCAAAATTCTTATCCCTTAAAACTGATCTTTGATCATCAAAATGGCATATTCAAATGTTTTTTTTCTTGTGAAAATAATTTTCTCATGCCTTAAAACAGCTTGAATGTAACTCTACCACCCTTCCCTCATTTACTATACGCTCCCATGAATATGCAAATTAGCCCCGCCCCCACGCAGTCACACACCAGCCAGAGCCCTGTGATCGACTAACAGAACTGTAGTAAACGCGATATAATGAGGAAACAGGGATAATGACTGATAAAACTATGTTTTTACTAGCGGACAACTACAGTAGATACTGTAACATTTGTTAAAGTTACTTACTTGACGATGCTGTGCCCTCGAAATGCCTTGAAGGCTCGAATCCAGCCTAGTTTGTGATTCCAGTTCACGCCCTGGTTACTTATTTTGTGACGTAGCAAAATAAGGGCTGTTTCAAACTGCATTTCTGGGACAGCCTTTGGGAAACTTCAGTTTTAAGGAAAAATACTCAGCAATGGTGTTGATCAATGAACTGGGAGATGGTTTGTCTAAAAGCACATTAAAAACACCACATAGACAAATAAACAGCATAAAAATCTTGATTTTCACTACAGGGGGACTTTAAAATGTCAATCAAATATGATACGTCAGGCCTTTGAGGAACATTTTGAATTGCCCTGCATTTTATGTTTTGAAACTTAAGATTTTGTCTAAATGTGTGAATTGTAAAATGTTTCATAAAATTAGTATTTTTTTTTATCTGACTATTATTTCATATGTTTACAGAATTCAGAAGGCATTTTCTAGAGGCCTCTGATAGATACAGCTCATTATGTCACCTTTTCTTCCACAGGAAGGAGAATCTGAGTACAAGTTTGAGTGGCAGAAAGTAGCTCCTCGTGAAAAGTAAGTTCACAAGTACTCAAAAGTTCTCAAATGTGCGTATTCATGCATTTCTTACTGTTATTTTCTATCTTCTCAGATATGCAAAGGATGACATGAATATTCGGGATCAGCCTTTTGGCATTCAGGTGATGTTTTATTGTGTGCTACAGCTTCATATATGCAGATTATCAGTTAGTAATAATACACATGTCTAATGCTGAGTGAACATGAGAATTATGCATGTTTTCTTGTTGTTTCATTGTTTCAGGTGCGGAACGTGCGCTGCATTAAATGTCATAAATGGGGTCATGTGAACACGGACCGTGAGTGTCCCCTCTTTGGCCTATCAGGGATCAACGCCAGCTCTATGGCCAGTGATGAAGCAGGTAAATTGCTCTTTCCTTATATATTCTATCATATATAGTGTCCAACTCAATCCTTATTGAGGGTTGGTTTTAGTTATATTAGAGCTGATATACACTTCAAGACCTGTAGATGGCGACAGTGTCTAATAATACACCTATAAATCCTACAATACCAGGACAAAACATTTCCTATTAAGTTCTGAATACAAGTGTTTTTAAACCAGTCACTAAAGTTGTAAATGCCATGTGACTAATGGCATCATATGAAAGTAATGTTATGACAGCACTGTTTGGCCACAGGAACAGACAGGAGATGATCTACTATAACCTAATTAATCCGTTTATTAATTTTTATTTTGAAGTGTGCTAACCTGACAAACCTTGACCTATTGTAAAACATGAAGCATATGTGACCCTGGACCACAAAACCAGTCATAAGTGTCGAAATTAAGATTTATGCGTCATCTAAAAGCTGAATAAATAAGCTTTCCACTGAAGTGTGATTTGTTAAACTATTTGAAAATCTGAAATCAGAGGGTGCAAAAAAATCAAAATATCGAGAAAATCACCTTTAAAGCTGTCCAAATGAAGTTCTTAGCAATGTTTATACTAATCAAAAATTAAGTTTTGATATATTTACGGTAGAAAGTTTACAAAATATCTTCATGGAACATTATCTTTACTTTAATATCCTAATGATTTTTGGCATAAAAGAAAAATGGATCATTTTGACCCATACAATGTATTTTTGTTGAGACTCGATACATTTAATGATAGAAAATTCATGTATTTTGAAGAATAAAACATTTGATGGAATAAAAATAAACAAATATATATTTAAAAATAAAATACTAGTTTACAAGGCAACATTTGTCATTTTGATTTAGGTTACCTTGAAGTACATACATAAAGCTTAATAAACTAAAACAAATAATAATAGTAATGTTTTGAAACTCCAGGGCCCTCATTTATCAACAATGTGTAGAAAAGGTTCTTTATTTTGTCCTACCAATGAAGATTAGAATGTGTGCAAGTACAAAAAAATCCATATTTATCAATGTGCGTACGCGGTTCTTACGCACACCAGTAAGTAATCATTGTTGATAAATTCCACATGTTCTTAAGCACCATGCTGATTCATGTTCATGGTCATTTGCATTCAGAAACGCCTCCAATAATGGTGACAACACCTCCCTTTATAAACCACGTGAATGTGTAATGTCCTCACCGAAATCATGGTATGTGACAGACTGAGAAGTCCTTCAGTGCTCTCACTAAACAGCTCAGGGTGGCCTCTGAAAATGTGTCCTCTGTGCAGCGCACGGTTTGCGAAATTTTCCTATAAAGCGAGATCAGCCATGACACTATAGCTACTTGAAATGTACTTCCCACAAAAAAGGCTTATCTTACTTAGTATTTTTGTCTTGTTTCTAGTGAAAATATCTAAAAATTCTAAAAAAAAAGATCAAAATATATTTACTAGATAAGCAAAAAGACTAAGATATTAAGTGCATTTTGCTTAAAATAAGTAAAATTTTCTGCCAGTGGGATAAGAAAAATAACTGTGTTTTAAGAGGATTTTACTTACCCCACTGGCAAATAGTTTAACTTGTTTTAAGTGAAATTCTTTTCCCCCCCAGGAAACAAGACTAAATATCTTACGTCTTTTTGCTTATCTAGTAAATGCATCTTCTTAATTTGAACATTTTTAGATATTTGGACTAGAAACAAGACAACATACTGAGGTAAGACTTTTTTTGCACTGTGTCTTTTATAGATTTTCACACCGAACTTTTATCATGAAACGTAAGATTTTGTCTAAATGTGTAAATTGTACAATGTTTGATTTCATAGAAGTAGTTTTTCTGACTATTATTTCATATGTCAGGCTTTACAGAGTTCATTTTCTAGAGGCATTTTTCTGTTCTGTTTCAGCTAGTTTCCAAAGCAGTACTACAATATAACTTAATATACTAAAACAAATAATATTAGTAACAATAGCAATTAATAAACTAAAATCAGTATATACTAATTAAAAAATAAAAACTAATAACAAAATAACACACACACACACACAGAAAAAATATAACAAAAACTCGTAACAAATTTGAACAATTTTGATTCAAAATGAACTAAAATTACAGTGGATAAAATATATAAATTATAATAGTTTGTCAGTGACCAGCATTACATGTATTCTCCACCCAAAAATAAAATAAAAAAGAATTATTATTATTCAGAGCACAAGAGAAGATTTTTTTAAACAGTTTAAAGTAAACTACACGTATTTAGACATAATTTGACAAATGAACCACTCATATTTCTCAAAATAGTTGAGAAGATGAAAGTGGGAAAATAACTAGAAAAGTTTTGTTTTTTGGTGTGGAGTATCTCTTTAA
Organism: Labeo rohita; assembly: GCF_022985175.1. Classification (NCBI taxonomy): domain Eukaryota; kingdom Metazoa; phylum Chordata; class Actinopteri; order Cypriniformes; family Cyprinidae; genus Labeo; species Labeo rohita. Next base: position 2,877,690 of record NC_066877.1, on the reverse strand, counting down.
CTAGAGTTGGTAGAAGTACCGTGGTGTACTTTGATACTTTTCTCTCAGTTTGTGTTGCTGCGTTTCTATTATTCAAATAAATGAATGTGGCGGCAGTGCCTCCTGAGAGCTGCTGACAGTGTGTGTCAGTACGGTAATATGTATGTTGCAGCAGAGCGGAGATAGATACTACTCTTGTGTGGAGAAATGTTATTATTTGGTGTTTTGATTGGTTGAAACCTCTGCTTCAGCAGAATAATACTGTACGTCTTACCCAGCTGGGAGACAAGGGAGTTGATTTGGCGTGTCTTTGTGTTAACAAAGCCGCTAGTGTACGTCTCTCAGAGGGGGGGCATGATCACACATTATTTGTTCTGAAAGAGTGATTTGTCCTAACAGGTCCGTCAATGCACCCCTCCGAGTTAATGGCAGAGATGCGAAACAGTGGGTTTGCGCTGAAGAAATGTGTCCTTGGGAGGGACAGCACCATGAGTGATCCAGCACAGGTAATCTCCTGGTCCCTGCCCAAATATGACCCATGATATCCATGTCTGGAGCTCAGCGTGTGATTGCAGAAAAACGTCCAATTATTGAACAGGCGGCTCACGAGCGATTCCCGTCGCTTGAAGGGTTCGAATACAACTGATGAGACCAACAACTACAATTGCATGAGAGCAGAGACATGCCGGATTTCACACTGTGCTTCTACACAAAAGTGCCTTTCTGATTGGCCTCTTGTATATGTATGGTCAGTGAGTGGACCTAGTGATTGTGTGTGTTAATGTGTGTGTTTGTGTTTCAGGAGCTTGTGGCCAGTGAGGAAGAGGACGACCCTGAGGTGGAGTTCCTGAAGTCTCTGTCTACCAAACAAAAGCAGAAACTCCTTAGGTATAATTAATTATTTATTACACGTATACAACCAGCTGTGTTTACTGTTAATATAAATCAATATAAATAAAATGGTCACACTCTGGGGACTAGTTCTCACTATTAACTAACAATTAACTAAGACTTTTGCCTCAAACTCCTAATTTGCTGCTTATTTATACTTAGTAAAGTATTTGTTATGTTTAGGTATGCTGGATTAAGGGATCTGAAATATGGTCATGCAGAATAAAACAATAATATGTGCTTTGTGAGTACTAATAAACAGCCAATATGCTAGTAATATGCATGGTAATAGGCAACTAGTTAATAGTGACAATTGGATCTTAAAATAAAGTATTACCAACAGATATGGGGGAAATAGGAAATGAAAGTTAGTAATATTATTAGTGTGACCCTTTTATTATTATTATTATTATTATTATTATTGTTATTATTAATTGATTGATTGACTAATTAATTAATTGTGAAATTGAAAAGTAGAATATCTGTTTTTTTTTTTTTTTCAGTGCAAGCAAGTAGCAGTTTAACATAAATAGTGGCATTAGCCTTCCATTTGTGGAGCACACAAAATAAAATAAAATAAAGATTTTTTAAAATGTTTTTGAGCAAAATATGTTTTTTATGCTCACCAAGGCTGTATTTATTTAGTCAGACTTAAAATGCTGTAACTGTAAACTTTTATTACTTTTATTAATCTTATTTATTTTAATTTAAAAGAACTGTTTCTATTTGAATATATTTTAAAATGTAATTTATTTCTGTGATGGTAAAGCTGAATTTTCAGCATCATTACTCCAGTCTTCAGTATCACACGATCCTTCAGAAATCATTCTAATATGCTGAATTTCTCAAGAAACATTTCTAATTATTATGACTGTTGTGGTGCCTAATGTATTTGTGGAAACCATGACACTTTTTTTTTTTTTTTTTTTTGATGAATATAAAGTTCACAATTATTATCCAGTTATTATTTTTATTGTTATTATTATTATTAGTATTACTGTTGTTGTTGCTGTTATTAATTATTAATTTATTTTTGAGATGGAAAAGTAGAATATCTGTATTTATTCTTTATAAATGTTTCAGTGCAAGTAAGTAGCTGTTTAACCTAAATAGTGGCATTAGCCTTCCATTGCAATAATGTTTTTGAAAGATGTCTCTTTTGCTTACCAAGGCTGTATTTATTTGATCATTTGATCAGAAAGATAGTAAATGTTGTAGTTGTGATTTATGTTTTTTTTTTTTTTTTTTTTTAAACTTACTTTAATCTTTATTCATCTTAATCTTAATTTATTTTAATTTGAAATAACTATTTTCTATTTGAATATATTTTAAAATGTAAATTATTCCGGTAATCAAAGCTGAATTTTCAGCATCATTACTCCAGTCTTCAGTGTCACATGATCCTTCAGAAATCATTTTAATATGTTGATTTGCTTCTCAAGAAACATTTATTATTATTATTATTATTATTATTATTATTATTATTAATAATATTTACAATGTTGAAAACTGTTATGGTGCTTAATATTTTTGTGGAAACCATGATGCATGTTTTATTTCAGGATTCTTTTGATGAATATAAAGTTCAAAAGAGAGGCATCTATATGGAATAGAATTTTTTTTTGCAACATTATAAATGTCTTTATTGTCACTTTTGGACAGTATGATGCATCCTTGCTGAATAAAAATATTAATTTGTTAAAAAAAAAAAAAAGACAACAACAATAAACTTACCTCAAACTTTTAAACAATAGTGTATATAAAAAACAATTGAATTATAAAATGTAAAATGCACACAAAACCACATGGAAAATGTCAACAGTATACTGTAACAATAACCAATTAATCTGCTGTCTTTTTTAGAAAACTTGACCGTCTTGAAAAGAAAAAGGAAAAGAAGAAGAAAAGTAAAAAAGAGAAAAAGAAGAACAAAAAGAAGCAGAAAAAGAAACAAGCCAAGAGTGAGAGTTCATCCAGCAGCTCGTCAGACAGTAGCGACAGCAGCAGCGACTCTGAGGATGAGAAACACTCTGGAAAGAAAGCCAAGAAGAAGAGGAAGAGAAGGAAGGACTCGTCCAGTGACAGCAGCTCTGAGAGACACCAGGAGAAAGAACGCTCCCACAGTCTGGACTCCAAACACGCACATTCAAAACACAATGAGCACAGAGTTCAGAGGTCACCAGACCACAAGAACAGCAGAGAGAGATGGAGAGACGACAAAGAGAAAGCTAAAGATAGACACAGGAGCAGGAGTAGGGAGAGGAGGAGAGAACAAAGCAGGAGCAGAAGCCCTCAGCGGCGGAGAGATGAGAAAGACAGAGGTAAGGAGAGATACAGGAGCACGAGCAGGGAGAGAGGGCGAGAGAGGAGAGACAGGAGCGGAGAACGTGACAAGGGCAAGAGGGAAAGAAGCAGAAGTCGGGAAAGAGAAAGAAACTCGGATAGAAATGTCAAAAGGAGGAGTGTCAGTCGGGAACGAGGGAGGGGCAGAAGTGATAGCAGAGATGCAGAGAGGAGGAGAGAACACAGCAGAGGGAAATAGCTGGAAGTGCATGGTTTGGCTTCTGACACCATCATTACTTCACTGTGTCATCTCAGATTAAAGGAATAACTCAAATGAAACCTCTTTCATAATTTACTCACCCTCATGTCATTCCAAGCCATTTTTTTTATTCTCTGCTCCCTCTTTTTAAATAATAAAACTTCATGGAGACGCTGGCTGTCAAGCTTCAGAATGACAAAGCAGAACCTTAAAAGGAGTTTTTGTGGCTCTTATATTCCATGTCTTATGGAGTCATACAGTAACTTTTGTGTGACAAACAAACCAAAATTCACGTCCTTATTCATAAATTCACCATGAGAACTAAAGACACTTGATAATATTGTGTACTGATAGCAGGAAAGAAGGTTTTCAGTGAATAAAGTCTTTAAAGGATGGTCTGTTTGTCACATTATATTCAGAAGTCTTGGAATATAGCACACACAGTGTTTTTTTTTCTTCATTTTTGGAGCTTCTTCAAGGCTGTTGCTGGTGTCGTACAACAGTTAACTGTTTAAATGTACATATTTTTTACATTTCCTTTCCTAAAGTCACAAGGGTTTGGACCGACATGAGGGTTTATGATGATTAATGTTGACAGAATTTTAATTTGGGGGGTAAATTGTTTGTTTGGGTAGCTTTCCTATTTGTTCCCCGTTTACAGGCAGCTCTGGAAATTTGTCCAGAAGAGGGCGCTCTGAGAATGTAAAAACTGAACCTGTTATAAAGCAGAATTAAATGTTTGACTCATTCTTTGCTGTAGTCCTGGTTCAACATATGTTCTCTTTTCTTTAAGCATTTAGCTCTTCCCAAATGTGATGTTTGTTTGACTCTTTGAGTCTTTTTACAAGAGGGTATGCATTTTAAACAAAACTTAAGGATTTATTTTGATCAAGTTCATTTAACTATGATTTTTTTTAGCTTCTTCCTTACCGTAAATCTGTTTATACTCATTGTAAATTCAAATAAATGTAAAATACATGTATTGTGAATGGTACAAAACTTCATGTCAGTTACTCTTAAAACTCAACCACATTCAACCGTATTCATGTTAAAGAGGAGTGAAAATGGTTTAAATGAAATTTGTAGGTTTACACTAATTTTGGACTTTTATTTTGGTAGTTATTTTAAAGTTTTTTAGTAATTATTTCTTTCTTGGTTTAAAATTGAAGGGGACTTTATTATTATTGCGTTTAGCCGCGATGAATTTTGTATTTATTTAGGCTTATTTAGGCTAAGTTTCCAGTAGGGAACGGAATTGAACTCTATGAACATGTTAATAGAACTAAATAAAAATCCACTGATTCCACTCCTCATGTTCGAAGGCGGCGTTCAAAATTCAAAAATACATGAGAAAAGCGACAACAAAAATATACACTGAACGGAATGTGTCAGTTTTGCATTCAGAGCGCATGATTTATACATATAAATGATCAACACGTTTTTACTGCCTGAAATAGAAACACATAAACATATTAACAAACTCTCACTTCATCAGTATTTAGGAATATTCAAATAAACCCAACCCAAGGGTGGCGCTGAAGTACTTTAAAAAAAAGTCGATTTAATTGCAATTCAAGTTATTTTGGATATTATAGGAACATAAACACTAACTACTTTAGTTTTTGCATGTGACTGGAAAACATTAATAACCCATTGAACGGCTGAATGTGACAGTGAAACATTATCATCTACCATTTCGCTGGTGTGAATCGGTTGATTTGCTATTAATAATAATAAGCATTTAATTTGTAGACATGATCTGCCGCTTGATGGACATTTTCTGACTAAAGGGGAGATGAAAGAGCAGCGCCGCGCCGGCTGCGCGGGAAACTCACACCAGCTTCACGGCTGAGTTTCCCGCGCCGCGGCCGAAGCGGCGCTCCTCTTTGATCTCTCTTTTATTACCGCGCGCAAACAAAGCTGACTTCTGCCTCGCGCTCAGTCAGAGGGCATTCCAGAAAAACGCGAACAAAAGGCCGTGAGTGACAGCGCTACTGTCCGCCACCCCAGGCGCATCATTCCCCTCCAAAAGCCTGAAAAGCACTTAGATCTTGTCCATGTAAAAGCTCCCGTTTGTAAATCTTAATAGAACCATATAATTGTAAAGCGTGCTCGTGAATGCCTTCACGCCCAAATAGCGCTCATTTCCGTAACACAAATTTTGAATTGTGTGCCATAAAATCGTCGCATCCTACATTAACTTTTAAAAGACCGAGTACACCTGCTATTTGGAGAAAACACTTGCCTAAATTGGTGTAAAACGGAAATTGCATTTTGTTTTATTTAAAACCTTGCTGCATTTTGCAGCTTAAAGATTTATTAACCTTAAATATTTTTTATTCGTTATTTGCGAAATGTTATCAGTTTTTCACGAGGTCATTAAATGATAATGGAGCGTTTTCTATTTGTGTATTTTTTTTTTTCTCTGAATAGGCTACTGCCTGTTCGGCACCGGCCACCAGCAGCACACAAAAGGAAATGAAAATAATTTTAGTCTATTGCCTTCTGGTCAATTTACCTTGTAGCACAGAAAGCGTTTGGAGCAGACGCGCAGCCCTAACGAGTTCCCAGGCAGGGCTCGGGCTGTAATTATTCCGCCGGGTTTTCTGTGGGATCGGACGCTGCACTGGATAAACACAAAGAAGTCAGAGAGCATCCTTGAACCTTTTCAGTACAGGGCCACTGATATTCAAATAACAGCCAGAGACCATTTGACTGCGAGAGCATTTTAAATTCAACATTTGCATAAGGCCTCTCCCCATTTCCCCTTTCAAAAGTGGCATCCAGAAAAGGCAAGAAAGAAAGAGAGGAGGAAAAAAAACTGTTCCCATAACACCAAATCAAGTGTAGCGTTTTATAAAAGCTAAACGATGCTTTATGCCTTCAGCCCTCTCTTGGATGGACATTTTCCGTTTGACATGCAAATTTAAGCAGTTAATTTGAGCAATTCAAATAAATATTCAGAGGCCCTTTGTCACTGAATCCCCTCGGAAAATGTGCGATAAAGAGCTGCTGAACAAATGATGTCTCGGAGAGTAATTAGATATTTGATAAGACACGAATCCCTAATCGCCAATACAAGACACATGGGGCTGCGATGTGCTCCAAGTCATAATTAATACTATTTAACAAGATTTTCATTTGGACAAAAATGCCTTTCCGGGGCATTAACTATTGATTTATCCCAGTGGGGTGAAAAAAACGAGTCTACATCAGCGCAACATTATCGATGTTTAGTCTGCAGCGTTTCATTTTTTTTTTTTTTTTTTTTTTTTTTGAATCCAAAATGTAAATAAATACGCGTAATAATTACGCGGGATTACAACTGAGACTAGCAGAGCCTCGGTTGGATTTGGATGGAAACATTAGCATCAGACAAGCCAAGCTTTCGATTTTAAATCCCTTTAATTACAAAATGAAAGCCTTATAAGCGTGACTTTATACAATTAAACATTTATATATTTTTAGCAAGGTAAAGGAAAGGTTAAATGAATTTTAAATAGCTGTGTAACATACATACTGACATCCACAAAGTGCGTCGAAAGGAAAGAAAATTCCCTGAATTTCAGGATCCACCACAAAACAATCATAAGTAACATTTACAGGGAAAAATAACATGTTATTTTTGTGGATATATGTACACAATTAGCTCAGCCGGCAGCCGTGGTTATTTAGTTCCCTCTTTCGCGCACCGACTCCGCTCTGAATGTCCACTGTTAAAAACACTGAGCCTTGACGAGACTTTATCGTCCTGAAAGCTGAGGCGCTCGTCTGTGCGCGGCAGAAATAGCCAGTGTCGCTGCACTGAATGTGCTCTTTCCAATGCACTGTCAGAGTTTGTCACATACTCCAGACCCGTTTCCTTTTCTTGATTCACCTAGGAGGAAAATGCTTTCTGAGGTCATTCTCATAAGTCGTGCTCAGGACTCATGGTGCGGAGACTGATCTTTGACCGTGACCCGTGGGTTTACGCCCTCTAAAATCAGTTCGGGCGACTCAGACCTGGGCGTCTCCAGGTTGCTGGTGTCGGTGTCACTGTCGCTGCCCTTTTTGCCTCCACCTCCAGCGGTGTGTGTTTTGATGTGTTTGCTCAAGTGGTCGCTCCTCATGAAGCGCTTGTTGCACACCGGGCAAGCAAACCGCTTCTCGCCCGTGTGAGTGCGCAGGTGCCTCTGGAGCTCGTCTGACCTGGTGAACCGTTTGCCGCAAAAAAGCCAGTTGCACACAAAGGGCCTCTCGCCGGTGTGCCACCTCAGGTGCGCTTTGAGGTGAGACGTTTTCCCGTAGACCTTACCGCAGCCCGGGATGTGACAGCTATGGAGTCCTTTCCTCCGCAGGCTGGCGCCCGCAGGCCCGAGCCGCTCCGCCTCCTGGCAGTTCGGGCAGTCGCACGTGGCCCGCCCGGAGTACCTCCTGGAGGACCTGGACGAGGTCCCGATGCCCGAGCTGGCGCCGGAGATCATGGCGTTTGTGGCCGAGGCGTCCGTGTAAGTGGGGATCACAGTTTTGAAGCCCTCCTGCGTCAACAGGTGCTGGCTGGTTGACAGGAGGTGGGACGCCGTGGGGCTGATGCCGGTGGAGCTGAACGCGGAGTGCGTGAGGCTGGAGAAGTCCGGGTTGTAGCTGCTGAGCTGCGAGTGGATGGCTTGTGGGGTTCCGGAGTGCAGCGAACTTTGCAAAGTGCCGGCCGGGTTTTGCACCTCGAGCCACGAGCCCGGGTTCGTGTGCACGTCCCACCACGTGGACGCGCCGTTGGCTACCTCGCCCGAGATGGTGGAGTGGAAGCCGGACTTGTACCACGACTCGTACGGGTGCGCCATGCCGACCCGCGGGTATAAAGTCTCTGCCGACGAGTGAACTTTGGAAATGAAGGCGGACTGTCCTGACTCCTGCGAGGAAACGCTCGCCGTGTTGGAGAACAAGCTGCTGTACTCGGCGGAGAACGCGGAGGAGGTTGGCGAGGTCGAGGCCAGGCAGAAAGCGCTGTTTCCCGTGCCGGTGGTGGTCGTTAGTCCGGAGGTGCTTCGGCTTGTGGCCACGGTGAATCCGGGCAGGCTGGAGCCCAAGTTGCAGCTCGACGAGGATCTCTTCCACGGATGAAATCCGCCTTTGGAAAACGCACTGGAGTCGGGGAGAGTCGTGAGGGGACTGGTGTTGCCAATTTTGTTGCAGGTTGCAGCCAGCATCGCTAAAGGGGTAGTTCCAAACCGCGGCTCTTCCTGTTTGGATGAGAAGTTTATGCTCTTTACTAGACTGTAAAACATAGTTGGGCTGTTTTGAAAATCAAACCATCCAACAAGTCTAAACCAATCGCCCAAATAAAACCAAAACAAAGAGTGGAGCGCGATTTGCTTCGCTTGTGAATTTATTCCTGCTAGTTTTCAAAATAGTTTTTGAGTTGTCAAGTCTTAAAAAAGTCCTTAAAGAACATCACGTTTACGTTATTGTTATTTTTAATAACTAAAGAATAAACAATGCTCTACTATAAATTCTGCGTTTTGTTTTATTACTATTATTTTGCAGAAAGAATCGTTTCGCTAAACATGCTTTTCAAGTTCCCAGTGTTTCATAATAGCTTCTTCAGATCAGCGCATTCATTTAAAGCACCAGTACTAGTAAAAACTGATTTTCTAAAAAACTACAGAATTGAAATGTCTTTGTGAAAGTTGAAAAGGTTCTCTTGTGCTACTATTATTTTTAAGAATGTAAATAAAAAGCCATTGAAGAGTTTGAATGCATGCAAGCAAGCGAGCAAGCAAGCAACACTGAAATGTCAACACCATTAAAACTAAAACTAAAAGAACGACAAATACGTCGAATTTAAATACATAAGTGCTTACCCCAAGTATAGACGTAGCCATATCCAGGGCCTTTCCTAGACAGCTAGTTGAAGAGAACAATGACTCTGTGTTCCAGTGTGACTGAGGGACAGTGCGCTGAAGCTTTACTCTCTCTACTCGAGTTGTATAGTGAGCGCGTGCTTTGAAGTACAGATGGCTGCAATACTCAGCCAATCTGAGCGCACGACGAGCCGCTTCCGACCAATAAGCGACGCGACCATGACAGAAATACTAAAGCTGCACGTCAATCAATGACTGGGGTACTGATCCCACTGTCAAGCAATAAGCCATCAGCTATTTTTCATCGTTTTTTATATATATATGGCCATCAAGGCGCAGATTCTGCACACACTATAGTGCTCAGCTCATATTGGTATTTAATAGGCATCTTCTGATGGTAAGCGGCTCGTCTTGATTTTATGCATGATATCCATATCTGTTCTGTGTGTCGATGTGCAAACGGATATGCTTAAAATTAAAGGTTCACACGCGTAACCGTTTGCAGCCGTGATCGCGTTATTATTTTAAGGATGTGGTTATTTTGTAGGTGGTTATATTGTCATTTGATGTGGGGATTAAAACCATAAAGGTATTTTTGTTTAGGCTCGTTAGCGTTATTATAACGTGACGTTACGCAGCCATGTTTTGAGAAGATACAAAGTCATAAGTGTCATGCAGTGTCATTTTATTTATGAATTGTATAATTTGTTCAAATTTAAGAATGTTTTAGTCATGCTTTGAACTTACTAAAAATTCCAAATTTTACAATATGTCGAACTTTCAAATTAGAACCGGTCACTGAAATGCAAGAATACGTCTTGGAGGAAGAGGACGGAGGGGCACCACTGATCCCACAACAGGTGTGTTAGACTTTTGTTGAGAGTGTTTCTGTGTGAGAGAGAAAAAGAGGGAGGGATGTGGGGGGCGCAGGTTAGGGTTTGGGGTGTTAATGCGCGCGCGCTCTCACCCTCGCGCTTCCTTTAAATGCCTTTAGAACAACATGCGAGCACATGACTTAAACACCGTATAAAATCGTTAAAATCTCTTTTTATACTTTATATATATATATATATATATATATATATATATATATATATATATATATATATATATATATATATATATATATATATATATATATACCTAAAGTAAAGTTTGAGCGCTATTTATAATGAAAATAACAATAAAATAAATACCAACCTTTCTGATAAATAACAGATGAAATAATTAATTAAGATACTTTATCTTTTTGTATCTCAGTAATTCTTTTTTATATACAAAGATCAATGCATTATAGCAGTGTCTTGCGCTGCTTGTTAAAACATTTAAGGGTAATGACATAATGTAACAATGGCCTGCTTTGGAGTGAATCGCCTCCTTTTAAAAGTTAAAGCAATTTTCTTGAGAATGGCCCCGCCGAAACGCTGTGCATTACAGTATTCAAAATGACCAAATAATGCGCCATTATAGCGGTTGAACGCTGCCAGTCAGGCTGGATGCAATTTACTCCAAAGCGCTTTGCTTTAAATTCCCTCCTATGGAGAGAGCTGGGGAATATAAAACAATTTATTCAAATCCAAGTGGTGGAGTCTCGAAAATCGCTTGATTTCCGCAATCACTGCAAATTGACGGAGGAACAATTAACACTATTAAACGTCTGTTCAGCATAAACAAATTGGCCTGAGCATCGGAGAGGTTTAGGTTACATATTTAGATATGTATGTATGCGCATGTACTGCATGTCTATTCACACTGCTGCTGCTTCAAATGAAATAAAATTGGGGCATCTGATGTGCGTTTCTTAACAGTTCAGTGTGTCCAATGTGAGACGCTGATGAAAACAGGTCATTAAACAGACCACTTGCAAGTAATAGATGAATTAATATATTCACTTTGAGTGCTTTCTGTTAATTGTGGATTGATTACCCCTGTCAGCATTTAAGTGTCAAACAGGCTAAATGTATTTAAAGCTACATTTTTATAATAAAGACAGAAAATAAACATTAATAATAAATGTTTTAGAATTTTTAACCCATTTTCTTTAGAAAAAATAATAAAATAAAATAAAAAAAAATCTGGTCCTTCGTTTACAAATAAGCAAGTTAGATGTTCATGCGTGCTATCTTAATTTTAATTTTGTTTAATTCCGATCACCCAAACTCACGCTTCGAATATTTAAATTCAAACTAGATTTGTATTTAAAAAAAACACAGTCCGGCTGGTGGCTTGCGAGCACTTTTCTGTGGTAATTAGGAGCCTATTACAAGTCATTAGATTGATCAATGTACCTTAAACAATGTGAGTGATTTATTTGGTAAGAACAAAACGCTGTGCATCTATTGTCTCGAGCCTGAGTGACGATATACATCCATCACAGCGTTAAACAACACAAGATGAATGATTAATCCGGACCTATTCATTAAAAGGGTCTGGCCCGCTCCAAAACCCCTGTATTCGTACAGAAGCAGGGAGAGAGGGCTTTTCAGAGGAGAATTTTTGTCGGTTGCCGCTGGGATTAATTTGTCCCCACCCTTAAGAGGAAAAGCGCATTTGTGGATAATTAACTAATCTGGCTCATTTTAAATCCCTCTCTACTACAGGTCCTTCACTTGATCACCCCAAACAGCCTGGTTTCCTCCCTCTAACAATTCAAAGAGAGTCAAAACAAATATTAACTCACATCTCAGTTGCTTTTTGCAAATAGTGTCACTTCTCCAGGCACCTCGCAGGTTGCTTTTGTGATTAAATGTCTCTATCTGGAAAAACTCTTCTGTGGCCAACAGAAAAACATTTCCCATGTTTGTGCACTTCATGATTTTGACAATAAAACAAACGCTTGTTATGTCCGTTGACAGGTTCAAGCATGTTCAATGAGCTCACCGTGATTCGAGGCTCTAACCAAATACTGAGGAACATAAGTCTTCATCTGTGCACTACACAACTGTGTTTTTTTTTTTTTTTTTTTTTTTTTAATAAACCAGTATGAAAGAACACGGGGTTTGGTGAACGTCTTTACGCTGGTGGCGCAAAACAAAGCGCAGTGAAGAGAAACGCCTTTGTGCTTCCAAGCAGAACGTTTTCCCTCAATTATTTCAGTTGTTAGATTTAGGAAAAACAGAACACATGGATGAAATGATGGGTGGGTTTTTCGATTTGCAGATTCATTCTTATAATAAATGCGCTAATTTATTCACACAACACATCTCTGTTGGATACGTGGCTATTGTTTTTAGGCAGATGTGGAAGCGCACAGGTCACCGGTAACAAGTGCCCGTCGCGACACTCGCTTCCAAGTAAACCTGCAATTCCTCTGGAAGTCAAATTTTACGGCATGACAGCTATTAATATAGTTGTTGACACTACGCAATTAAACCAATCAAAAACAGTCACGTAGCTGGTTATTGTTTATAAGGTGTAAACTGTAGTTTCAGATGAAGTCCAGTGTCAGGTGCATTTTAGGGGCCCGCAGTTAGTCACATCTCTCTCTCTCTCTTGCTCATCTAGCATTATTTCATCTTAAAAACAGGAGGAACAGTTCACTAGGGTTAGAGCCTTTTGTGGCCATTTCAGTATCCAAACATGGTGATCTTATCCGTGCACATTATGATTTCATAATTTGCTCATAGACAAAGACCCTGCGGTGGATCGCTCTGACAAGCAGCGCGGAGGTCATGGCGAATGATGTCGTGTTTGTTCTTAAGTGGCCGGTGAATGTTATCTGCTATTCTCCGCCTGTCTGATGCTCGTGTCACAATAGAGCAACAGTGACACTGCGCACATTAATGCACGACTACTTCTTGGAAATTTGCATATGTATGCCATATGATTTTTTTTTTTTTTCTCTCTCTCTAGGTGTTTGCTAATGTTAATGGATATTTAAGTCTGGGATACAATCTTGCCATTTTTTCCCACGCTGTTTTTTTTTTTTTATATTTTAATTCGATTTTATGTTTTATTTTAAAATTGTATTTTAGATATTATTAGTACAGTTTTATTCTTTTAAAAATAATTTAAAAATGAATTTAAATATTTTTAAGTGCTATTTTTTATTAGTAGCTTTTCCAAAATAAAACAGCCAAGCAATGCATTTAGCATGTTAGGTCTTGTTCCCAGCGTTTCCGAGTCGCAAACGTGTCTGTCATTGCAGTCGCAATCACGACACTCGTTCTGTCAGGACTCTGTCGTGTCTGTGGCGCTCGGAGGATCCAGCTCAGATAAACACAAGCGCCAAGAGGTGCTTAGTGAAAAATCCCTCGATCCACGGCGCTGCCACGGCTCAAACACTACACGACGAGGCTCTCGTCTGTAATTTCTGGCGCAGAGGGATGGGTTGTGTGGAGAAGTACTGCGGTCCACCACTGCTCATCTCTGTAGTGACCGTGTGACTGACGGCTCTGTCCAATTGGGTTTGGACTCGTCTGAGATCTCGTGAGACGCGAGGGGTTTGCTATGAACTTGTCACCAGCAGAAAAAGAGAATATGGTTAAATCAGATGAAACTAAACTGCTTGCAGTACTACCACAAAAAAGCACTAGCATGATAGGCTTCTATGGTATTTTAGTTACAGGTACGATTTTAATATTTGACCCTGGACCACAAAACCAGCCTTAAGTGGCACGGTATATTGTAGCAATAGCCAAAAATACATTGTATGGGTCAAAATTGATTTTTCTTTTATGCCAAAAATCATTAGAATATTAATATAATGTTTAATTAAGATAGTTTGTAAATTTCCTACCGTAAATACATCAAAACTTAATTTCAAAACTTAATTTCATGCATTGCTAAGAACTTCATTTGGACAACTTTAAAGGGTGATTTTCTCAATTTTTTTTGTTTTTTGTACCCTCAGATTCCAGATTTTCAAATAGTTGCATCTCTGCCAAATATTGTGCTATCCTAACAAACCATACATCAATGGGAAATTATTTATTCAGCTTTCAGATGATGTATAAATCTACATTTCAAAAAATTTGACCCTTTGACTGGTTTTGTGGTCCATGGTCACATATGATGGTGTATGCTAAGATGCTGTTGCTACATCACAGCACTATAGTATTGCCATAAGGATGTACCTTGGCAACAATATGCCAATACTGTTTCAATATATGAAAATGGTATACATTCAGTACTATGGTATTTCCATCTGATACCATCAATGAACCATAGTGCAAACATACTTTATTTGCAAGGTTAACATTTTTTTGTCTCTCTTGTGGTCACCAAGGCTGAAAATCTGAAATCTGAGGGTGCAAAAAAAACAAAATATTGGGAAAATCGCCTTTAAAACAGTCCAAATTTAGTTCTTAGCTATGCATATTACTAATCAAAAATTAAGTTTGATATATTTACAGTAGGAAATTTACAAAATATCTTCATGGAACATGACCTTTACTTAAAACCCTAATGATTTTTGGCATAAAAGAAAAATCGATAATTTTGACCCGTACAATGCATTTTTGGCTATTGCTACAAATGTGTTCCAGGGTCACATATTTTTTTCTGTGATGCAAAGCTGAATTTTCAGCATCTTTACCCCAGTCTTCAGTGATGCACTGATGTATAATTTCTGTAAACTGACAGACTGTATGTTATGATATCACAGCTGTCACGTATAATTTCTTGGCCTTCATCTTTAGAAAGTCCAAGCAGATTTGACGGCCTTTGCTGTGTTTTATTTAGCTGTTTACAGAGAGGTTCCTTCACTACTTTAGAGGTCACTCTTAAAGTGCCCTTGAATTATATTCTGCTGTCAGATTGGATGCGTTATTGTAGGCAGCGAAAGACCTCGAGCCCTATGTCATCAATCTAAAGCAATTTCAGCCCTATTGGTTTTTGAGTTTCGACCAAGCAGTCATTCACATTCCCAGCAGCAGGTGAGGTGGAGACAGCTGGTCTCGCGGTCACCCTTCCCCGAGTGAAGGACTCTTCAGCTGCCGCAAAAATCGCTCATCCCGCTCAACATGGGGCCGTGGTCTCACACCACCACTCCACCCGCGCAAACAATTTACCCCTGAATCCCAAATCCAACAGATCTATTATGGGATTAAAGGCCTTGTTATCAGGCTTTGTGCTGGAATAATAGCAGAGCGTCAGTTCGGATTCAGATCACCCACTATATGTTATTTTCCATTGTCTTTTGGAAATGAGACAATGTGACCAGGTTCTTTAGTGTCTATACTGTTCTGATCCAGTCGCAAACGTTATGTCAGTGTGTGCGCTGTGTCTCTATTTTCAGGAAGTCTGCTCGACACAACAGCGCGCCGCATCTCAAGGCTTCCTCTTCCGCATCACTGAGCCAGATAAAAACACTGAATTCAGGCACCACCAACGCTGCCATTTGCCCTCGCAACACACACACACACCTGCCAGGTATGGGGTTTGTCTGTCTCACACTGTGCATCTGTCTGTCTGTATTTGTTGAAAGCTTTTCTTACTGCACCAGACACAGTCAATTAAGGTGCAAGAATGAAAGAAAAGATTTAAGAAATAAACATATCAGGCTGTATACATTTTGGAGTCCTATCAATCATGTAAAATGATTAATCAAACAATTATTTTGTGCCATTGCTAACTTCATTTTATGTATGAGCACCCACTTGGCCATTTTTCTACAGAATTTTAGTTTATTGTATACAGTGGCAAAATGCATTTAGACAATTCATGTCATTAACTACAAAACATTTGACAACCAGAAAATGTCTAAATACACTTTACCAGAAAACCTGTTTTATAATTCAGAACTTAATTAATTTGCTTGCTATTTGTGCTTTTAAATGCAACCTTTATTTAAAACAAATGCTGCTTGGTTAGATATTTTGCATTTAATGCAATGGCACTCAAACATTTTAAATGGGCAGTAAAGATTTTTATTTAGAAATTGGGAAAGTGGGTGATATTGTTGATAAGAAATTCTTGTCTCGGTTTTCTCTAATGATTTCTGCCAAAGTGTGTAGGATGTATATAATGTATGTTTTTTTTTTTTTTCTGTCAAGGAGGTGTGTGCGGTATGTAAAGGCTTCCTGTCACGCAATAGTTTTATGTTCGGCGTTGAGTCATGAATGAGAGCGTCTGTCTGGCCGGGTTGGGATGGGACCGCACCTGTTCCTTCTCACACTCGTTTACCTCAGCAACCGTGAGCAATGCAGTGACTCCCTATAGTTTTATGGCTACCTCATCATGGAGGTTACTCATCACAGCAGCGTGCAGGAGCCTTTAGAAATATATCCACAAAAGTGCACCCACATGTTGGCATGTTGCTTAACACGAAATCACAAGGGCCGACATGATTCAGAGCGTGTAGTTTTGCTCAGAAAGAAGTTTGCACGATAACAGAGTCGTATTAAACTGTCTGCAGCTACTCATAAAGTAGTTAAATTATGCGCAAGTTACTCTTTTGTACTTTAGTTGGCTTCACAAGCTGTTAATTGAAAGTACAAGTAAAGGAGCTATCAAAAAAAACATTTATTTTCACATTCAAATCAGTATTCATTTGCACAAATACACAGGTCAGATCACAAAAAAGGGATTTGCTACTGCCACACACTGCCTTTCAAAAGTTTGGGGCTGGTACGATTTTTAAAATGTTTTAATGAAGTATTTTAATGCAAAAATACAATAAAAAACTGTAATATTGTGAAATATTATTAAAAGTTTAAATAACTGTTTTCTATTTTAATTCCTTTAAAAAAATTATTTATTCCTTTGATGCAAAGCTGAAATTTCAGCATCATTACTCCAGTCTTCAGTGTCACATGATCCTTCAGAAATCATTCTAACATTATTATCAAAGCTGAAAACAGTTACACTGCTTAAGATTTTTGTGGAAACCACCCTGGTGAAAAAGAAATATACTAAGAATGTATTTGAAAAACATTTATTTCATGCTCAGTACACTACAAACACATTTACATATTTATGCACTTAATAAATATACCCTGCAATTGTACTTTTGGTATACCAAACTGCTATAGTTTACTAAATTGGAACTAATTTTGTACTTTATGCATTTTAATTGTGCGGAAGCAGTTCTGAAGTCCACCTAAAGATATACTGAAGTATATTTGATTGTGCTAAAGTTGAACTATTGCAAGTATACACTTCAAATATCTTGCATTTAAAGACTGATATTATTCAAAGATCATACAGTCCTCATTAATAGTGACATTAAAACACATTTTAGGGTGCACAGGTAATACAAATAAAGTTTAAATAACATTTTTTATATCAGTCTCTAAGGATGTCAGTAAATATGTTAGTATGAAATAGACGTATTTCAAATATATTAGCTTTTTTACTAGGGCAATTATAGCAAACAAAAGCATTTATATGAAATATTTTGTAACAATATAAAAGTCTTTACTCTCACATTTATTCCATTCAGTCCGTCCCTGATGAATAACAGTATTAATTTCTTTCAATCAATCAATGAATCAATCAAATAAAATCTTACTGACGCCAAACGTTTGAAAGGTAGTGCAGGTATGTTTAGATACTGCACTCCGTCATCCATCCAACGTGAAACCAAAACCAGATTCAGGCTGACTGCTTACGTAAAGTTACAAGTTCAAAATTTAAGAGGACTAGATGTCTGTTAAAAGTATTCCCTACTGAAAGAAGGCACATCATGTTTTGCTATAGCAAGTGCTAGTCAGAGAAAGGTGGTAATAAGAGGTGACCCATCAATGACTGTACATTTCTGTAAAAATCTTCTAAAAGTCTCCTTTGTCAGCTTTTAGGAGTACACTGGCATGCAAATGGTCTCTAAGTGAACAGCCATGGGCTAAAAGCCATCTAAGTCCAATTTGAGTTTAATAGAATCTCGAATGCAAGTCAGAGTCGGTCACTAACAACAGCATAATAAATACAGCATTCCCAGAAGAAACAGTGGATTAAAACCATCTCTCCGAAAGAATCAATATCCTTGAAAGGCAACCCTCAATGTTTAAATGCTGCAAATGAAAACCGCGTTGTTTAACTGCCAATAATGAAATCCAAGACGAGAATTGTGCGCGGCCTGACTTTGATATGCTCCTAACTGCGTTTCTTTATCTTCATTAAGAGGCTGACATTCACAACAGCTTAAAGACAAACTGTTTGTCTCTGCCTTATTATGGCGACTAACTACAAACTGTCATTTGGCATCGGCGGAGCGGTCCACACTCAATGCTTATCACATGTCATCTCTGCGTGGCAGCACAGAAATTACGCTCCTCTCATGTTTCTTTTGTGCTCTCGACATCGTCTTTGTCTTACACAATTAAGGTGTTACACGGTAGAATAATTTAAATTGCCGGCACTAAAATGGAGACGGAGGCTCTTTTTAAAAATAGCAGAATTTGTTTACTGATTGTATGCAGCTATTGACTTTCCCATTACTGGAGAAGAGCTCTGATTAGTGGATGTGCCGTTTGCCGCGCGAGCAAGAGGCGGAGGGGACAGGGTTACAATACCGAGCGTTTATTCGCATTGTTTAGTGGACCTCTTTGCTCGACATTACCGCTGGACACGGGAATAAAGGTGTCACCGCGACTCCGAGGCCATTTTCTGATAGATGCTCAACAGCCCTTGTGAGGCGAGACAGGCTGCAGTCTTACCTTTGGAAACTCTCTGAAAGGCTCTTGGCTCGCGCGTCCCCGCGTGTGAGATTTTCATATTTTACACGGTGAATGCACAGTTATGCGTCTCATGCTCGCCTCAGACTGCAGGTGAAAACTATTATTCTGGAGCTGCGTGTAATGCGGATGTCTGTCAGGAAGTGATTGTTTTCATCCGATATATCCTCCTGCAGATGTGCAGTCCTGAGGATGAAAGCCAGACTATATACGCAGTAATGAGTTTATATGTGAAGCATTTTTTGAGGTCAACCTCCTCGAGTCCCTGACAAGAAAGCACATAAATAACAATACATCTCTGTTTTCTGAAAAGAAAACGGTCTTCATTTGAATGCGTTTCAATGTGTAATAGCAGTATTATCATGTACAAGTGCACTGGGAGGTTTACAGTAAGAAGGAAGGCTTGCTATCATGAAGTCGTCTTTAAGGCAGGTCTGTGGCGACTCCAAATTCTCTGTAAAATCACCCAATTAGGGTTGGGGAAGTTACTTTACAGCTGTAGCTTGACAAACATGTCGTTAGCTACACCACAAGCTGCTTATTCAAGCTGTTTATTTTAGGTAGGCAGTATTTGGTAACACTTGTTTAGGGACCAATTCTCACTACACTCTTAAATAAAGGTGCTTTCAAAAGTTTTTCACAGCGATGCCGTAGAAGAACCATTTTTGCTTCCGCAAAGAACCATTCAGTCAAAGGTTCTTTGAAGAACCATCTCTCTCTTACCTTTTTATAGAACCTTTAGAACCTTTTGTGAAACAGAAAGGTTCTTCAGATGTTGAAGGTTCTTTATGGAACCATTTAGACAGCATGGGTTCTTCATAGGTTCTTCTATGGCATTGTGAAGCACCTTTATTTTTAAGAATGTATGCATATTACTAGCATATTGACTGTTTATTAAAGCACAAATTAATGCCTTATTCTGCATGACTATATTTTAGATCTCTTAATCCTAAACTTTACAGCTACCTTACTAACCATTAATAAGTATCAAATTGAGGCAAAGGTCATAGTTAATAGTGAGAGCTGATCATTATTTTGTATTACTATTGTAGCAAATATTATAGTTTTTGTATACACAGCATAAAAAGAAGACATGCAGTGCATGCGTTATTTTAATGAACTGTCTGAATGAGCTGATTCACTAAAATGAATTAGCTTTATATGAGAGGGTGGACATTTTGGCAAAGATGTTTGATTAGAACCAAGCTGTGTATGCGAAACAATATCACTCAGGATAGAGATGTAGCGTCTTGTCATGCTACATTGCTAATCAAAAATAGCTTTTACTGGAAAAAACACCAGGAGTCTGACCATTTCTGCTGGCATTAGTAAGTATCATACAGCCACTGTGTAATTTGTCAAAGTGTAGCCATGTTACTGGCTGGATCGGATACATTGGTGAATGGTGGTTATAATTCAGGCACATGAATGTATCATTATTACCTGCAGTTGTGATTCCTCTGGTGATATATTTAAGTG
The DNA here is from genome assembly GCF_022985175.1 of Labeo rohita. NCBI lineage: Eukaryota > Metazoa > Chordata > Actinopteri > Cypriniformes > Cyprinidae > Labeo > Labeo rohita. The sequence continues at coordinate 2,857,345 of NC_066877.1, read as the reverse complement.
GCCCCTGTCCCTTTAAACAGACAGTGTTTGCTTTTATGTGGTATATTCAAACAGCTTTCAGATGCAGCTTCAGGTCAAATTACCATGTTTTCCCCACTGTACTTTACTACATTTACAGCACTGCAGATCAGTCTTACAATACTCATATTATATAGATTGGAACTGGAATACAATTTGGTTTATCAGTTAATTTCTTGTCTAATGGCAGGGTTTGTCAGTAAGTAACAACTTCACAAACCACAAATCCCTTTTGGAGCTTCCATTAAGGCTATATAGTGGATGGAGATTTCAGTTTGGGCGAACAGGACACAGTACAATGTGTGCATATGTATGGCATCCAGTAGTTTTGTGTAATCCAAGACACATATGGCTGATGTACTGTGACCGGCGGGAGGGGAGCTGTACATTAATATTGGTTTTGTTTGCTGGCTACCATGTGTAATTCAGTGAAGCAGGTTTTGTATGTGATTTATAACTGCATAATTTGGACGATGCATACAATTTTGCACAGTGCCGTGTGCTAAAGCAAGCATCTTTGTATTTCTTATACTTAAAATTGTGTGACTTGTTTGTGTGAAGTGTGTTACTTCTTTTCTGTGTGATAGGAATTACAGTTGTTTTCCTAGTGGATACAACATAGACTTGCACCACTTACACACAGCCATCAAAAAATGTAAAGCATCCAGTCTATATGGTTTGTCTTTACTTGGGTTGCATATTAAAAAGATTAAATGCTCCCAGAGTTCATTGTGATATTGCTGTATTTTATGGGTCCTTGTATGTTTAACCATATCCAGCTCTTTTTTTATCTCTGTCATAAACAAAGCTTGTGAATAGAACTGGAAAACCAGCCCATAAAACAGACAGTTTTCTTTTATGAATTTACGGCTCACTGTTTTCACTCGCCATTGTTTTCCTTGAACAGATTCCACTGAGTATAAATGGTTCCTCCACCACTTAACCATTAACAATTTCTGTCTTTGTTTTGTAATTATAGAAATGTTTTATCCAGTGTCAGCAGGGACATGTTTCAACATCCAGGGCTCTTCTTTTTATCTCCTGATTATATGGTAGTGGGAACACGCTTTTTCTTGCATCGAGATGAACGTTTGCCAGATGCGTTGAGTGTTCAACATAAAACTGTGCTGTGGCACAAATATCTGCCCGAATATGTGTGAACGTGCTGCTTTGCATGGCTTCATATAAAAAGGTTGTGCAGACATACACACCTTACAGCAAACCGGAAAGTCGTCTCCATTGATTATAGGCTCGGTGTAGATAACTGCTGGTTATGAGGATCAGAGGTCATGATTGGGTTTAGTTCTGTGTTACTAGGTCATGTATTGATGGTTATGTAAAAAGATTCACATGCAACATTGATCTGGGGTTGAAACGATTATGGACAATGTTGACAAATATTTCTGTCGTCGGATAGTTGTTTGATCTCATACGACTTAATGTAAGGTCCTGCAATGATACGGTTTGATCAGTGTTTAAGACTGTACCTCAGTCCTCCTGGATGCAATTCAGAAGAAGACATACTTATAAAGATGCAAACACAACTGAACCAGTAGAGTGTTGGAAAAGTTTTACAAAACTACAAACAAAAAAGTGCTGTCATGTGTAAAGGCCCTGATATAGTGATTGCAAAGTTATTTCTCGTTCTTCGCAAGCGGTGATTTACTGAAAGAGAGCTGTTGAGAGCGGCGTTTAGATGAATAAGGGATGTGAGCTGCATGCTTTCCTCTCAGTAACGAAATCAACACACAACAAACATGACTGTGGTGAGAAAACAGCAGTTAAGAAAGCATTTGATTTGCACAAGTGCCTGGGAAACAGATGATTTTGAAATCTTAATTTTAAAACTGGTGGAGACAACAAGCTTAAGGACAGTTTCAACTGATGTTTAATATTCTAATCATTGAATGCACACACTACATGATTTGAACATGCAACAATAATGATTCGGCCAGACCACAAAACCACACGCTTACCAATTGTAGTTTGAGTTTCTCACAGAGACGTGCAAGATTAAACGTGACTTGTGAAGAAAAACAAATAGAGGACGATCAATGTCGTCAGCTGGTCCTCCTGGCGTAATTTGTGATTTTAGGGGAAGAAAAACAAAGAAGATAAATGGTTGATCTTCTTTCTAAGTACTCCACTTTTGTTTCATGTCTGTGGCTGCCAAGTTTCAGCTGTAAAAACATGCAATCCGTTTGGTGAAGCCTGCTTGCTCTTTTTGGCTATCGTGGGTAACAGCAGTGTTGCCAAGTCTGCAGTTTTCCTGCAAAATTGGGCTACTTTAACACTGTTGCTGCAGGTTGTTTTTGATGTCTGAGGGTTGAAGCGACCCCAATACCATCATATTTAGCCCCAGAAATACGAATTTACCAGGGGAACCCCAACAACAACAAACAAAAAAAAAAACAGGTATTTTATCCCCCTGAACACAATTTTTCATAGGGGACTCCCCTCGAAACGTGATTGGGCTATGCTGTAAAAAAAAATTCCAGTTTCAACTTAAAAACTTAAGTTCAGCAGCTGCCTTAAAATTTTAAGTTAAATCAACTTGAAAGTACAAGTCATTTCAACTCGCTACAATAAAATACGTCTAAATGACTTGTACTTGATTTAACTTAGTTTATTTAATTTAAAATCTTAAGGCAGCTGCTGAGCTTAAGTTTTTAAGTTGAAACTGGTAAACACTTTTTACAGTGTAGTTTTGGGGTTTTGTTGTGAAAACCTGGCAACCCTGGGTATCAGGTCAGAGGCAGCCTCAGTTTTTGATCAAGTGAAATTGGGACTGTGTGGTCTCCGACGCAATTGGGAGCAGTAAAATAATCGTAATGATACTGCACAGTAAAGGATATTTTTTCACAAAAAGTAATTTAAGAAAAAAGCCTAGAATTGGGCCATCCCCCTTATATATATCTTATGGGGTGCAAATCAGGCTCAAAATTGGCATGAAGTATTTGGCCAGCCTAAAATCATGTCATGTTTCACGAATATGTATAACTCAAAATTTTAATGAATTGCAACTCCTTAACCCTGATTAATTGATAAAATAATCGACAATTAGTCGAATAATCATTAGAATCGATTATCAAAAATGTGTCATTTGTTGCAGTCCTACATTTAGCATTAAGTTCGAACTGGAAATCAAACTGATGGCCTCAAAACTTTTGCATGTTATTTCACTCCAAATATCTTATTCACTAACCATCCCAATCCAGTTTAACCAGACACTAGTTTAACCCTGACATAGTCTAACATTATGCTTATTGAAATGAATTAATCGTCATCCTTTAAAGTGCAAACACACCTCCTTTCTGAGAATGTGTATTGTTCAGAAAAGTGAGATCTATTTGCCAGGTACAATTAATGTTTTAATATTATCATATTTGTGGGATATGTTAAAAACCGGTTTTGTGAAATTTGTGGTTGATCCATGGTATCAGTAATTTATGGAATGATGTTCAAATGATGCAGAGGTGTGGTATCTAAATGCATGGTGTAGTTGAGTGCACTTTGAGCATTTTAAAGAGCAGATTCTGGTGCTAAGGTCCAGTAAAGTATGCCAGATCAGGCTCCACAGCCTTGCATTCAGAAACAGCCACAGTGCAAGTTCCATTTCCTGATTTGCAGAATTCCTTTAGTGAACTAGGCACATTGATCCAGACAATGCAAATGGCATGTCTCTTTATTAGTGAATTCCACATTTGCGCTTCGCACAGCAATCTCCCCCTAAACTTAGTAGTAGTAAATGTGAATCTGATGAGAATTTAGCAGAGCAGGGTTTTTTAGACCATTGAAACCCAACTGTGCCACTGTGTATCATGTAAGATTTAAGCATCTGGACAAATCTGAACCCTTTTTAGATCATTTTTTTGGACATAAGAGCATGTCAGTCATTTGTTGTGTCTTGCTATGATAGTCATGGTTGTTTCATGGGTTTAACCGCTGCTGGCTGTATGGCTGTAACCAGACAGAGAGAACGTTTTATCAGCGAGTGATTGGAGCCAGGCAGCGGTTGGACTGGAATTGCGGGCTCTTGCAGAAACTTTTGAAGTACGAGGAAATGTTGCTCAACCTTATACCCTGCAGTATGTGCCGAGATATTTTCTGGTACTCTAATGATTTCAAAAAGGCTGTGTAAACAGTGGATTTATTTTCACTCTGAGCTTCCAAAAACTATTAGAGAGGAGTTTGGGGATCTGAGCGCTGAAAACCGAAGCCTCGGCGTGCCTCATGTAGCTTCACGGTAGCTACAGTAAACGATGCTCTACTTCAGCTGGGAGAACTGTGGTTTGTCTGTGAGTGTAGAAGTCTTCCCATCTCATTTGCCTTAGTCTGGTACACATTATGAGCCTCTTTTCGTGCCGCTCTGTTATTCTTGCTCAAGTCCCGTCAGTGGCCCAAAGCTCCCCAGAGCCGTGCATTTTCACATGGGCTGATTGCCGTTGTTGTGCTTGGCTTCTCTAAACGCACACCTTCTATAATCGCTGCTGACACCGGCACCTGCACAAGACTGCATATCAAATGCAGCTCTGTGGAAATTACGCAGACTACTGCAGACGACTGTTCTGTTGCAGAGACTTACATGCAGAAATCCCATTTTGTTTACATAGAGTTGGTATCTAGCCAAACAATGAAGAAGAAAGCCAATGTGGTAGATTCAAACGACTTGGAATATAGTCACACCCTGAACTGAGTTTTGTGGTGCTCTACCTCAAAATCTTACATTTCAGCATCTGGCACCTCTGGAGCTGCTGGAAGCTGACCATATTTCATATTTCATTAAAATATCCCTGGGAGATGCTCTGTGATGTGGTACGGGTGATAACATTAGACATATGTCTTTAGCAAGATAACATCCTGTCCACATGCAACAATAACCAGTATCCATCTCTTTGTTGTGGGAAGACATTCGTGTAATTTGTATCTTCCAAGGGCAGATTGAAAAGAAGGTTAACAAGTGCATGGAACACAGAGTGATGTAACGTGTGTTCTCACGTTATAATCCAAGCTTTCACTTTTGTATTATTGAGTGCTCATCTTTCTGACCACCTAAATGAACAGTCAGTTGGTTTTGAACTAAAAAGCTGTTCAGCAATTCAAGACATAAGCAACTGTAAGAAAACAACATTAAAAGGGCTTAAGGTGAATACAAGGTTTGAACAAACTGCTAAACCTACATTTTAACCTTATTTCATCCTGCACCGTTTGTGAACACAATACCTGTACTCATTAGAAAACACAACTGTTTGTAATTCTTATGCATTTATATGAAAACATAACATTTTTTAGAAAAAAAAAACAAACAAAAAAAGAAAGGGGAAGATTTACTAACAACATGCACTAGCACATTAGCGTGGGCATTTATTTTCAGCTTGATCTCATGACGTAAACATACCTATGGGAACTTTTTTGCAAGACGCGAATTATGTGCCATGTATTTTTTGTGACATATTTGATGTGAAATGTCCACAGAGTGGTACTAAAAGAGTGTTTTTTTTCTTTGGAACAGATCAATGTACATATAGTACATTTTATGTGACGTTGGTTTTGTATGTGTCACCGCAGTTCTGACTTGAAATGTCTGTTGAGTGGCGCTATAAATCCAATCCTCCGTGCCATTTTAAAATAAAGTACCATCTGCGCTACACCTAAACCTACCCAATAGTATGAACAAAAGCAAATGTGAATCAATCACAAGCATGGCGTTTCAGCTTGTTTTTCAATCTCTCATCTTTGGAAACCACAGTGATATGTACTTATTGGTACGTATTTTGCGCCTTGCGAAAAATTTCCCACACGTTTTCGTCATGAGATCAGGTTATTTTTGCAGCTGAGTGTGAATTTCAGACGCACAATTTATCCCTCTGAAAGCAAAAACAAAAATTTATTTAAGGTGATTCGCGGTGGTTATTCACTGGTATTTGTGCTATTATTTAACATCCAAAAACCATGTCTGTGTTCAAAATGGAGCAGGTAATTTTTTGAATAAGTATTTGAATTTTCTTGGGACTTCAAAAAAGAGTAGTATAAATGTTTGTAGTGTGAATGTAGTCTGGATGTTGACATTGTCACATACCAACGCCCGTTGTGTTGTCATTGCTGTTCATAAGTCCATCCCGTGGCCTTATTGGATAGTGTCCATCGTATGCACACTTCAGAATCATGCAGAAAGTAGTAGGCACTATATATACATTTCTGATGCAACGTTGCAACATCCTGCCCAATTGCTCAATTGCAACGAAACCTGCCCAATTGCCCAATGACTAATCAAAACTAATCAAAAAAACTAATCAAAACTAACCCTATCACATTTCAGGGTTTATTGGGGTCGCTTTAACTTGTGGACATGAAATCAACCCACGGCAACGGTGTTAAAGTAGCCCAATTTTGCGGAAAAACAGCAGACTTGGCAACACTGGTAATTACATACCTTACTGCACATTTCATGCCAGTTTCAAAGTGAAATTTCCACAGAGTGGTGCAAAAACAAATGTTCAATACGTCAACGTTTCCCAACTCCAGTCCTCACGCCCCACCGCTCTGCATATTTTGCATGTCTCTTTTAGTTAACGAACCTGATTGTGATAACCAGCTCGTTACAAGTGAGATACGTGCATGAACTCTGTTCCGATTTATATGATCCCTACACAGTGTTCATTGCTCCCTACTCCCTAAACAGCGAAAATCTTTTAAAGTTTACTTCACTTCTGAACATTTATTCATGGATTTGCGCTGCGCCAGTGCCTGCAGTGTCTTCACACACAGGCAAAACTTACTAGAAAAGTGTGAATCATACACCTCTGTAAATGAATCCAATTTATATTCATGTTTTGCACACTTTAATGCCTTTTGAATGGAACATGTACACTCATTTGGAAATGGAGTCATGGCGGAATATCTGGTGATGTCCACTTCGCAGGACGCTTACGGTCGAATAGAACAAACTACGTACATGATAAGAGATACATACGAAATCCCGGGGGTGTGAGGACTGGAGTTGGGAAACGCTGCAATACGTGTTTTATCATGTTGCTACAGGCACATTTTACTGCATTTGTATTACGCTGCTTGAGGTACATATTGCGGCTGTTCAGAATTGAAATATCTGGGGAGTGCTGCTAAATTAATGCTTTATCATGTTGGAAATAACCAAAACCAAATCCAACACCAAACCTAAACCTAAACCTAAACCTCAACTGCAACGCCATATTGTTACAGCTGCCAAGCAAACCTGCTGAATTAGAAAACTCATGCATATGAAGCTATATTTGTGATGACAACATTCAAAAGTATTGTAGTTTTCAAATCACGCAGGATGTTAAAGGGGTCATATGATGTGATTTCATGTTTTACTTTGTCTTTGGAGTGTTACAAGCTGTTCGTGCATATATAAGATCCATAAAGTCGCAAATATTAAAGTCTCACACCCAAAGAGACACTCCTTCTAAAAGTAAAGACTTGTCGACACCTTCCTAAAACGGCTCATTCAAACACGGCCGCACAAATCTACGTCACTGTGTGGGAAGATTTGCATAAAACTGGCCAAATGTATACGCAAAGAAAGAAGGCATAACTTTTATTCTCGCTGTAGTATTGTTGCAGCCGCCGTCATGTCGCAGAGAAGCTGTGCATTTCGTTGCAAAGGAAACCTACTTTGTTTGGCCTTCCAGAAGAGGACACAACTATAAATCAGTGGTTAAGCTCCAGAACAGCCCAAATATTCGATTGTGTGCAGCACATTTGTACGGAGGATTGTTTCATGAACCCGGGAGAGTTTGCTGTCCCTCCAGAGTTTGCTGTCCGTCGTTCATAATGGGTTTTTATTGTCGTTGGCTTGATGCACCGGGGCACAGTGCCAAAATGGTAAGGGGCGTAACATTTCTGTTACACCCTTGAGGTGTTCGGCCAATCACAACTCACCGAATAGCTGGCCAATCTGAGCACACAGTGTTTTTCAGAACGATGAGCTTGTAAAAACCCTGTTGAAAAATCCAGCATATGTTGGATAGGTAGGTTTTGATGCTGGGATGCTGGTTTTAGCTGGTTTATGCTGGTCCTTTGCTGGTCATGTGCTGTTCCAGGACCATCTTAAACCAGCTAAGGACCAGCATAAAGCAGCTAAAACCAGCATCCCAGCATCAAAACCTGCCTAACCATCATATGCTTTTTTTTCCAACAGGGAATTAACATGTTACCGAAAGGTGGGGCAGAGAGGAGCAACGATAATGTACAGTATGTGGAAAATAATGTGTTTTTTGAACCTTAAACCACGCAAACACATTGCATTACACCAAATACAAAAAATAATTTTTTTTTCAGAAACGTCATATGACCCCTTTAAAATTGTCTTGAAGTCATAACATAAAATTCTGCTAGTAACTGGTAAATTAGGCTTTATTAATCAAAACTCTGTACCTGTAAATCATACTTTGTGTGAAAAGGAATAAAAGTTGTCAGAGTTTTACTGCCTCTAGTGTTAATTTCAACTAGAAATGGCAGACAAATAGGTACTTTTTCAAGTTTTGTCGAAATGTAAATAGAGGGACGTATTTCCAGTGAGCCTAGGTTGGCAAAAAGTCTTTCATGAGTAGGCAAAAAGCCTTTTTGCCCACTCTTTCACTATATAGTATAGAAGTATGCAATTTCAGATGCAGCCCCCGCCTTAACCCACTGTGCGTCCGTGTTGTTAATAGATTTCCCGTGCCTGATTATCATCGGCTCTGCTTGTTTGCGACCCTACGCTAATTTGCGCTGCTCTTAGTAGATTGCATTGATAGTTATGGAAATGATCTGACTGCATCAGTGTTCTTTAATTTGTGCATTGTCAGTGGATCAGCTGTAGAACTTTCCCATCGGAAATTTTATGGGATTGCATCCTCACACTAATTTGCCCCTTTTATTAAATCTGGCCCTAAACATGAAGGTCAACCCTTAAACCTAACCCTCGGTGGGATGTAACACATGAAAAAGCACCATCGTTTGAGTTCTTACAAATTTATACCAATTTGAAATCAATTCGCCAAAATGTAAAAATAGTTTTGAATCATTAGTGAAATTTCCTAGTGGATCCTACACAATTTTTTTCAGCGTAGGCAGCTACCCAGAACACAGTTGCATCATGGCGGCGATTTTTGAGTCGAGTTGTTCATTTGAAACGTTTTAAAGGTTTTCGAGAGGAACAGCTTGGCCTGTTCTCAGCTCTAATTTTTCCTACAGCATAGCGAGGAGCATGGAGAGCATTTGTACCATTTTTCCGCATAAGTGCACACAAGTGCCTGAGGCACTAGACAGACACATACACCGGGTCTCGCACTGATGTCACAGCACAACGATTTATCAAGGAGAAATCCTCCCGATGTACAGTACACACTACAACATTTACACACTCTGTCACCACGATGAATTATGTGATTGCAGTCAATGAGAAAATCTACTGTATTTTGAGCGCCATTTACAGACAGGCGCGGCGAGAGAGAGAGTGAGCGAGCGAGAGGAGGGGGTTTCAATCCGGCGGCGTGTGTTTGCGGCCCGTGTTGAGAGACTGTCAGCGTTTAAAACGAGCATTTTGATTAGGCTCCGATTGAGGAGTCTCTCTCTGCCTTGCCTCGTCCTGGGTGATTAGACTAAAACGGTCGCTCGTCTTGACTGGAGATCGCAGCAGTTCCACATAACACGCTCCGTGATTGAAGGTCGAAATATTTTGAATTCTAATGGAGGCTGGCTGGATGAATTGCCTGAAATAGACTGTAGAATTTCCGAACAGCCTCAACCTCCCTATCCAACCTCCCCCCCAACCCACCCCGTGTCCGCTGTGAAAAGAACGGTTGGGAATGGCTGTGCTTGATGATCATAGAATTACTGGATGGTGATTCTAAACCCCTCAAAGAGGAGTTGCTATGGAGATCTCGTTCCAAACTGTGAAATGATTCCCCTCAGAAAGCCTGGAGAGCAGAGGGCTGAACACATCATTGTTCAGGTGGTGGTTGGTTAGGAAATTGCCGGTGGCTGAGCAATCACAGCGGCGGCTATAGTTAAGGATCTAAAACGGTTTGCTCTCGGAATGGTGTGGGACAACACGGATGTGCATATGATGGTTCCTTTCAATCAAGCCGCTCTCAGACGCGCACCGGGCCAGGGAAATGACAGACGGAGAGCTCCCGTGAAAGACGAATGAAAACCATTATTGTCTCTCAAAGCTAATGAAATCTGGGACTGTCCTGATATATCTATTCTTTGACTGCGTGAATCTCAGAGCCCGTTTGAAAGGTTATCTTCCCTGTCAAGTGAAACCTCTCAATGTCTCATCTACCGTCGCTCCCGGCCTCTGTAATATTATGTTAATGAAGTATTTCGGAAAAGATTTGGCGAGAGAGCAAACATTTCGGCCCGCAACAAACCGTTAGCCGTTTGTCCCCTCGATTTTGCCAGACAAGGACTCGTCTTGTTTACGCTTCGTAAACGCGGCGAGTCCATTATATTTGTGTGCGTAACCGGATTATTTTGCTGTTGTGTAGACAGAGGCGAATGGCTTCTTCTTCTGACAGACTCGTAAAGTAGCTTTTACGGTCTTGAATACCAGGGCAATTGCAGCGGCACATTCGTGTAGAACATCTTAACAGCGAGCCAAGGAATGCAAGTGATCTAGATGTGCTCTTCCCTTTTCACGTGTGAGAACACGCACAGGAAGCGGACTGCCGCTGAGTACTGTAATTTGAGTGAATGATGTCGATCACATGGTCTCGCAGCCATCAACAACAAAAGAGACAGTCGTGGCATCAGAATCTGTCCTGAATGCGTCATATGTTTTTCTGCTTAATAATGGACGTGCCTTGAACTAGATATCTGTAAAACGTGCAAATGTATGATAGCTTGTACCACAAAACCCATGTATAATGCAATATGTACAGTAAATCACAGGTATTAGACTATACGGCACACCTTCAGAACACCTTGTTCAAAACACACAGATAAAAGTCAAATATCTGTAGGGGCAAAGCTTCAGGAACTAAAATTATGCATATGTATTACAATTTACAGATACTAAATGATGTAAATGACTATAGAGAAAAACCTTTAAATCAGTACTTACTAAAAATGATACACACAGTTTGAGTAACTACAATAATTTGCACACTATGCATTGAATTTATCGTAAATTACAGGCTATATATGTGACCCTGGACCCTTAAGTAGCAAGAGCCTAAAATACACTGTATGGGTCAAAATTATCGATTTTTCTTTTATGCCAAAAATCATTAGGATATTAAGTATTAAGTATTTTGTAAATTTCCTACCGTAAATATATATTGTATTTATAAATACAAATACAAAACTTAAGTTTTGATTAGTAAGAACTTCATTTTAACAACTTTAAAGGTGATTTTCTCAATATTTTGATTTTTTTGCACCTTCAGATTCCAGATTTTCAAATAGTCTTGTGTCTTAATGGAAAGCTTATTTATTCCATTTTCAGGTGACACTTTTTAAGTTTTGTGGTCCAGTGTCACATACGGAAAAACACAGATCATCTATAGATAAACAAATATAGACACTATAGAATACAGCTATGTAGATATAGATAATACATCTAATATATAAAGATATATGTGACCCTGGACCACAAAACCAGTCTTAAGTTATATTTGTAGCAGTAGCCAAAAATACATTGTATGGGTCAAAATTATAGATTTTTCGTTTATGCCAAAAATCATTAGGAAATTGACTAAAGATCATGTTCCATGAAGATATTTTGTAACATTCCTACTGTAAATTTATCAAAACTTAATTTTTGATTAGTAATGTGCATTATTAAGAACTTCATTTGGACAACTTTAAAGGCTATTTTCTCAATATTTTGATTTGTTTGCACCCTCAGATTCCACATATTCACATAGTTGTATCTCAGCCAAATATTCAGTCCTAACAAACCATACATTAATGGAAAGCTTATTTATTCAGGTTTCAGATGATGTACAAATCTCAATTTTGAAAAATGGACCCTTTGACTGGTTTTGTGGTCCAGGATCACATGTTGTTTCTATATCGCAATGTAGACACCTTTTGTCTTTTGTTCCTTAGTTCTTTTTTGCAAAATGTTTTTAAAATTCTTTAAATTCAAATGTTCTTTTTAAAAAATTGCACAGCTGTTCTGTGAAAAAATGTTAAATCTCTTCACAGGCAGTTAAACAATCTCAAATGTGATTTCTTTGTGTGTCTGTGTGTATGAACACTTGTATTTGCTGGTGTTGTGGCCCTACAGATCTCTTTTCTCAGTGAGACTTTGGCTGTTCTTTTAAAGATGAAGGCTTTTGTTGGGTCAGACAGCCCAGGCACACCTGCTAATGGCCCCTCCAAACATACAGTAACTAAAGAACAGCAGTAAAATGGTAATTGCCAGATAGACTTGACTTCTGAGGCCGCTCTCCCTCTTTCCCTCCTCCAGAGCTCTTTTTTTCCCCTTCTTTTTTTTACGGTTCTTCTTGCGGCTGGCTGTGGCGCCGTGCCCTCATAAGTGCAGTCTTCTCAGAGAACTTTACCCAACCTGTTGTTAAAGAACTAATTGTGGAGATTTCCCCTCGGCTTGTCCTCTGCTATCCGTGTTTATTCAAACATCAGACACATGCTTTCACTCACCGGGAAATGTAAATATATAAAAAAAAAAAAAAATGCTGGAGGGCTCAAGATGCAGGATTATATTTCACGTTTTATACCTGTAATTTTTTCCCCGCTTTTAAACTAATTATATATATATATTTAGTATTAGTTTTATCTATGCTTAACAATATTATAATTTAATTAGAAAATAATTAGTTATAATTTAATTAAAAAAAAAAAAAAATCTGTATATTCAATATATTGCTCTGCATTCAGCAGAGACTTATTTGAAGGAATCCCTGTCAAATGAAAAGTAAAATATTGAAAGAGAGATTCCCTTGAGAAATTAAATATATAAAATACAATGGTGCTTAAATGAGCAGATATATTTTTTTTATACATTTCTGGCCATCCAGGAACGACTCGTGTCATTTTTTTCTTAAAGTTCAAGCATTAACGCAGAGAACAATAGCACATTTTCTTCCCAATCACTGCAGAACTGGGAGCCGGCAAATTGAAGCAGCAAAACAATAATTCCCTTGATTAGCCCCTTTCTGTGTGGGGTAAGTGAACTGTTTATACTGTGGAGTACCTCAGAGAGAGCAGAGCAACCAAAACAGCCTCATTAGCCGCACAGTAATTGGATAACTTCATTTCAGCAGGACAACCAGAACATGTCATGACAGCTTTCTGCAAAGTGCAAGACTTTACCTTACATATGACACAGGACAAAGTCGCCTTCATAAAACCTTTTATTAATAATATTAAGACACATTGTTAGATCATATACAACGCTTGATAGATCATTTTTTAATGTCACATTTCATATTTGTTCATAGGTGAATGTACTCCAGATCCATTAAACATTATATAATGAATACAATAAACAAATTATTATAAAATTCTATCAAAATAATTAAGTGAATAAGAGGATGTTTTTTTATTTTATATATTTAAAAAACAGATTCTTGTTTTATTGATAACCTATAGAATCATTGAATATTAGGAAGTAAAAGCTTTATTTTTGTTTTGCACATGGAATCATGGGACTGCTACAAATGTAAGCTTTTATTTAGAATATTAGAAAAGAGCTTTTGTTTTGTTTTGTGTTTTGATTTTGTTTGGTTTTGATCAATTGTTAAATCATGGAAGATTAGAAAGTAAAGCTTTTGTTTTGTTTTGTTTTGTTTTGTTTAGCTTGTTTTGTGTTTGTTTTGATAATGTTTTGAATCATGGAATACTAGAAAACAAAGCTTTTGTTTTGTTTTGCTTTGTTTTGTTTTGGTTTGGTTTTGATAAATTGTTGAATCATGGAATATTAGAAAGTAAAGCTTTTGTTTTGTTTTGTTTTTTGTTTTGGTTTTGGTTCTGATAATCTGTTGAATCATGGAATATTGTAAAGTAAAGCTTGTGTTTTGTTTTGTTTTTTGTTTTGGTTTTGGTTCTGATAATCTGTTGAATCATGGAATATTGTAAAGTAAAGCTTTTGTTTTGTTTTGTTTTTTGTTTTGGTTTTGGTTCTGATAATCTGTTGAATCATGGAATATTGTAAAGTAAAGCTTGTGTTTTGCTTTGCTTTGTTTTGTTTTGGTTTGGTTTGGAAAAATTGTTGAATCATGAAATATTATAAAGTAAAGCTTTTGTTTTGTTTTGTTTTGGTTTGGTTTTGGTTTTGATAAATTGTTGAATCATTGAATATTAGAAAGTAAAGCTTTTTTGTTTGTTTGTTTGTTTTGTTGTTTGTTTTGTTTTTGTTGTCTACAAATTTAAACTTTCACTCTGTCATGTTTGGTAACAAAATCATAAAACTGTTTGAAATTGAATCTTTTGTTTTGTTTTGTATTGCATATAAAATTATGGAACTGTTACAAAGTAAAGCTTTTGGTTGTGTATTGTTTTGCTTTGTTTTGTTAATAGAATCTTGGAATACATGAAAGTGAGGCTTTTGTTTTGCTTTCTATATGGAATTATAGAACCGCTACAAATTTAAGTTTTCATTTAGTTTTGTTTGATAACAGAATCATGAAACAGTTTGAATAGGAATCTTGTTTTCGTTTTCATAGAATCATGGGACTCCTACAAAGTGTAGCATTATTGTATTGTATTGTTTTGTTTTGTTAATCTATAGAATCATGGAATACATGAAAGTGAAGCTTTTGTTTTGCTTATGGAATCATGGAACTTGGAACATGATTTGTCATGAAACGGTTTGGAAAAGAATCTTATTTTGAATCAAGGTTTTATTGAGTTTTATTGTGAATCATGGGATTGGTTTTATGAGCAGTTTGTGGTAGCATTGCTGTGAATTTGAGGGAATTGGATTATAATTATCTAAGCAAAATCAGTTTTGTGTCGTTGTTTAGGTAAGTGAATCATCAATATTATCTAGCTTAAACTTGTTTGACATCGTTAGGGTGACATGTAAGATAGATGGTATGAATAATTGTCATGACGTATCGCATGCGGGGCCTGTGCTGTCATCGGCAGGCTCCAGAGAGGTGTCAGCTAAAATACCTTCAGGCCCATTGCAAAAAACACACATGCCGATCATAGCCACTCATGTCCCCCGCTCGACGATTGGGCTCCAGACATCTATGATTTATGAATGACAAGTGTGCTTGCTTAATGAATATAGACTGTCTTCAGCTTGCAAGTACCAATACTTGATCACATTTTTGGTATGCAAACGCATTTTTTGAACTGTAAAAACTTAGCATGTGTATGCATGTATATGGCGTGTGTGTGTGTGTGTGTTTGTGTGGTTGTGTAATGACGAGTCTACTGTTTAGGGTTTCACACAGCATGCAGGCTTTCAATGGAATTACTAAAAACTTCACGCCAGGTCATGTGACCTCTTCCGAGTGCCGTGACTGGTCAGGCTCGTGACTCATTACCTCTGAGAAGACCTGTAACACGGGCAGTGATTGGTTCTTGTTCTGCACCAATCACAATTTTGCTTTTTGTCTGTGTGCCGGCTAGCAGCCCTGCCATATAATGATGGTTGTACTGAATCAGACCTTAAGTGTCTCAGAGATTCATTATCTAATCACTGCTAGGACGACCCTCCACAATACACCCTGATTATGATCAGAGGACCCTACACTCGCTACACTGCCTTCACTTTCACATCAACATACGTGCAACAAACACGCAGCACCACCATTTGCCCCCGTGTGTATAAAGGAGCCCACCGTGGTATGAAGTAGGGCAACAGCTACAGTGTTTTTTTTTTCGTTTGTTTTTTTTATCATGGCTGTATAAACATGAGTGTTTGAATGAATCTAATCTAGATTTAGAGTGTTTCTCATTTTATAAAAACAGGAAAAAAATGTATTTTCTCAGGCTGTACTTTAAAAAAAAAAAAAGAAGCAGTAATTAAAGTTTTGATGAAACTTTGATGAAAGTCATCACTAAGGTATGATTCAAGTGCCTAATCAATTTTATAATAATTATTAATGATAATTACTGCCTTTCTTTTTTTGCAGTGGTCTTGCATTATGTGAAATAAAAATGAAAATAGAGTATTTAACACAGACATTACTCATTTTTAAAATAATATACTTGTGGAGACTTCCATATTAATTGCGTTTTAATTTTTTTTAATAGTTTAAATTGATATTAAATGCAATTAGCTGATTTTCAGAGTGCTTTTTGACCTACTTAAGTAGGAAGTCATTTTATAATTACTTTTAACAAGTATTTAAGATAAACTAAAATATACTTTGATGCCAATTTTATTGAAACTTGTCATGTAGTTAAATATATTTGCAAAAATATAGTTGCAGTTTACTACTTTTAAAATATATTAAATTTAAATATAATGTTGAATAACAAATTACTGTTAAAATGATAATCAATTACTTTAGATGTGCTTTAGTATAGTGAATATATCTAAATAACTCTACTTTTTCAAATTCTAAAAAAATATATAT